>NW_006443145.1:110058-111272 GCF_000325575.1 Pteropus alecto
CTTCAGTTGTTCTCCTTTTCTAGGTTTTTTTTTTTTTTTAAGATGAAGCATTAGGTTGCTTATTTGGACTCCTTCTTGTTTTTGGAAATAGGCCTATAATGATATGAACTTTCTTCTTATGACCTCTTTTGCCATGTCCCAAAAGTTTTGATATGTTTAACTATCATTATCATTTGTTTCTATGTATTTCTTGATCTCTCTTTATATCTCCTCTGACCCAGTTATTCTTCAGTAGCGTGTTGTTTAATTTCCATGTATTTGAGGTTCTTCCCTCTTTCTTCTTACAGTTGATCTCTAGTTTCAAAACGTTAAAATCAGAGAATATGGTTGATATAATTTCAACCTTCCTATATTTGTTGAACCTATTTCTGTGTCTCAGTATGTGGTTAATCCTTGAGAATGTTCCATGTGCACTAGCAAGGAATGTAGAAGCAGCTGTTTTGGGATTAAAGTCTTTGTAAATGTCAATTATGTCCACTCGGTCTAATGTATCATTTAAAGATGTTATTTCCTTATTGATTTTCTGTTTGGATGATCTGTCCAAAGCTGACAGTGGGGCATTTAGGTCCTGTACAATGACAGTATTTTGGTCTGTTTCTCCCTTTAGTTCTGTCAGTAATTGCTTTATATGTTTTGCGGTTACCTGATTGGGAGCATAGATATTAAGTGTTATGTCTTCTTGGTGTATGATTCCCTTTATCATTATGAAGTGACCCTCTGTATCTTTCTTTACCTTTTTTTAAATTTTGAAGTCTATTTCCTCCATTATTAGTACCACTATTCCCTTTTCTCTTAATGCTATTTGCTTGATATATCATTTCCACCCTTTCACCTTGAGTCTATATTTCTCTTTGGAGCTGAGATGTGTCTCCTGGAGGCAACGTATGGTTGGGTTTTGTTTTTTGATCCAATCTGCAACTCTGTGCCTTTTTATTGGTGAGTTCGGCCATTTACATTTAGGGTGATTATTGAAATATGAGGGTTTTTGCAGCCATTTTATCTTTTGCTTTCTGTTAGATCGGTGCTTTCATTGCTTCCTTGTCCTTGTGTTTCTCCTTACTTTATTTTGTTTGGCTTTTGTGGGTTTTCCCTCTGGTCTTTCTTGTTTTATGTTATAAGCTTCAATTCTGAATCTTTGGTGTGTTGTAATCCTTACGAATATGTAAAGGATAGTTTTATCTAGATCTCTCTCTCTCTCTCTCTCTCTCTCTCTC
>NW_006443145.1:111689-115708 GCF_000325575.1 Pteropus alecto
ATCTCTGATCCTTTCCTTTATTTGTTCGACTCTATTTCTCAAACTTGTTATTTCATTTTTCACCTCTTGCAATATGTTCTTTATTTTCAGAAGGTCTATTCTGTTCTTTTTGAGGGTTGCAATCTCCTTGCTAAAGAACTCATTCTTCTCATCTAGTTGTTTTTTCAATTCCTGAAATTGTTGATATGAACTATCCCGGATCTCACTGAGTTTTTCAGAAGTACTATCCTGAATTCTCTGTCATTTTAGGTGCATATTTCTAAGTCTGTAAGCTTATTTTCTGGAGATTTTTCTCTTTCTTTCTAAGATGCCTTGTCACCTTGTTTGTGCATTGTGTTTAGTGGACTATTTCTGCGCCTATGGTAGCTCTTATGGGCAGATTCCATGCTCAGACATGCTTGTGTGCAGTTTTGGTGTTTTTTGTTAAGTTTTAGATGTTCAGCTTATTGTCGTTTCAAGGGGAGAGATCTGGGAATGTCTCAAACTCCACCATGTTTCTGATGTCAATCTCCTAGTGTGTTATTTAAAACTGCTGTTTCCTTGTTGATTTTCTGTCTGGTAAATCTGTTCATTGGTGTCAATGGGATGTTAAAGTCTCCCCTTTATATCAATCAATAATTGCTTTATATGTGTAAGTACCTCTATGTTGGGTGCACATATGTTTACTAGGGTTATGTCCTCTTATTGTATTAATCCCTTTATCATTATGTAATAGCCTGTTTTTTCTTTTATTATAGCCATTGTTTTTAAAGTCCATTTTGTCTGATTTAAATATTGCTACCCCCGGGTTTATTTTTTATTTTTTTTATTTTTTCATTTTCATTTGTGTGAAAATCTTTTTTTCATCCCTTTACTTTCAATCTGTGTGACATTTGACCTGAAGTGGGTTTCTCTCATAGATACCATATACATGGGTCTTTTTTTCTTAAACATTCAGCTACCCTATGTCTTTTTTTAAAGCATTTAATGCATTTTCTTAAAGTGATTATTGATAGGTATATAGTTACTACCATTTTATTATTCATATTTATGGGTGTCCCCACTTCTTCTTTTCACAGAATTCCCCTTAACATTTTTTATAATACTGGCTTGTTGTTAATGAATTCCTTTAGCATTTTCCTGTCTGGGAAGCTCTTTATCTCACCCTCAATTTTAATTGATAGCCTTGCTGTGTAGAGTAGTCTTGGTTGTAGGTTTATGTTTTTCATCACTTTAAATATTTTGTGACAATCCCTTTTAGCCTGCAAATTTCCTGTTAAAAAAAAAAAAAACTGATATTCTTATAGTAGTATCCTTGTAAGTAACTAGGTGCTTTTCTCTTTCTGCTTTTAAGATTCTCTCTTTGTCTTTAAACTTTGGCATTTTAATGTTGATGTGTCTTGGTGTAGGTCTGTCTGCCCAAATCTCCCTTTTGATGTGCCACTTGTGGAGCTAATCGGGTTTTTCTCTGTTGCTGTCTGAAGTCAGCCACTGGCTATGTTTGTTCTGGGGCCTCTTGGAAGAGGCTGCTGTGTAGTTCAAGTTCAGCTGGCCTGGGTTACTTGGTAGAAGCTATAAAGGGATCTGCAGTTGGTCGTTGTTTATGCTCGAACTGGGGACATGTGAGAGAGGCCACACTGTGAACCAAGGCCAACTACCACCAGCACCTGGCCTGTGGTAGCTCAGCAAATGGCCTGGGGCACCCCAAGGCCTGCCATGTCTGCAGGTTTCCTATAAGGCTCAGCCAGTGAAAGAGCCTTGAATCGTATGTAAGTTGAGTGAAGTAGAGTCTCAGGCAGTCACCAGGGTGAGGTGAGTGGTGTTCATCAGGTTAATGAAGATTCAGATTTGGTGCTAGTGCTGAGCCTGGGGCCTCTCAGTAAAAGGCCAGAGCACATCGAGGCCATCCACCACCAGCCTGGTGCCCACAGTAGTCAAGAGTTGTCCAGAAAAGACTGCAGTGTGTGCCACTGTTGGCTATCAACCGCCCAAAAAGCCTAAAATGGTCCACAAGTTAGGTGGGTGGGGTTCTAGGGAGTCACCAAGGTGAATTGATTGGAGTTCACCAGGCCAATGCAGATTCAGATTCTGCCATGTGGAAGAAGGGCTCAACACAGGAAAGGATGTGCCTGCCTGTTGGCTGCACAGGAAGAAGACTCAATACAGGGACAATGATGGCTGTTCCTTCAGCCCTCTCTCTGAAGGAACACAATTCAGTCTCTCCATATATTTTTCTGATACCTTCTGAGCCATTATCCCTTTCCCAAACTAATACAAATACTCTCACACTTATAATGTGTTTTATTCTTAGTAGTTACAATACTAGTTAACCTTGGTGACCACTAATCGCATGCCAGGTAGTGAGTTAATGTTCCATGCAATATCTCATTTGAACATTTCTACAACCCTGTCATTTATTCTGTTTATACATGGAGAAACCGAGGTTAAGTAATTTGTTTAGGTTCACAAAAATTCTAAGCTATAGAAATGAGGATAGAATCTGGCCTTTTCTATCCTGTGTTCACTTTATTAGAGTGCAGCACCATTTGTCAAAAGTTATCACCCCATTCATTAACTTCAAGTAGCATCTAAATGAGATCACCTGACATGACCCACACTGCATGAGCCGATGTTTGAAAATAGTTCTTTTATTAAACTGTCTCAATCCATATGATTTTTTCAACAGATCTCTTCTGGTTTGTTTGACAAAATAATTTGCATCTTAAAAGGTATAGAATTGCATACAAACAAGTTCAAAGCTTGAGTGAATCTTTATAACTAATTCCCCTGAAGCAGAGTCTTTATTCTCTTTGCATAGCAACTTCAAAATTCTATATGTCCTAGATCATCTGAAAAACACACAACTTGATAATTTTTGTCCCCAGATGGAGCCAAAGGCCATGGAAGAGTGTATCTCAGGATTATCAGCACAGTACAAAATATGGCTAAGCCACTTTTTCTCCTGATTTACAAAATGAATACCCAGATTTCTCTTACTTAGAGGTTGAGCATGATAATTACTGAGAAGCTATGAAGGTTTCCAGCATTCTAAGGTATAGTATTGTGCTAAAGATGAGAGTCCTCATTATATTGGTATTTCCTCCATCCTGTCCTCACACCCTAATTGTACTGCCAAGATCTACATACATTACTCCTAGGTCCTGGTGTCAAGTATAGAAATATTTATTCAATGAATGAATAAATATTTTCTGAAAATAGGAAAAAACTGGGGGTAAAAAAATATATATATGTATGTATATATATGTACATATATATCTATGTGTATATATGCATACACATACTCTTAATTAGAGAATATTAGTAAATCACATAATAGAATTTAAATAATCAATAATATAGTGTTCTCCAGAATTTTTAAAAATATTAATCTTAGGGTAATCTTAGTAAATTAAAAATGCAAATAAAATGCATATCCATTTTATCATGTTGCTAGGATTAGGAAGAATCATTTTGTTATGTGACCAATCATTAAATAAAACTTAGACACAGACACAATTTACCCAAATGTGTTAATTCTTACTGGGTGATGTCAAGGGCACACATTTAGTAGATATATGGCATGCCTCAGCCTTTCCATTGACAGCCTATCCTGATCTCCCTACTCACCTTCCAATTGTCCTGACATGGTCTGGCTGACATTGATTCATTAAATGTATATTTATCAGGCATTCACGGTGTATAAGGTTCCTTTGTAGGATGTTGAGATACCACTGATCCAGACAAAGATCTTAGCATTCATCAAACTTACATTCTTGTGTTCTGGGAAAACACTTTGTTTGGTATTCATTTTCCTCTTAATAAAAGCAGTTTATACATCACAAAAGTGGAACTAAAGACCAAGGAAATTATTTTTAACCTGATAAAATGTTAAATAAGAAAATAGTTGGTTGCTTTTTTCTAATAGACCTATAATAGTTGTTTCCAAAATGTTAAATAAGAACAGTAAATTGCAGAGCAATCGATTTACTTTATTTGACTTTATACATATTTAAATATATATATAGTATAGAATTAAATAT
>NW_006443145.1:115825-137037 GCF_000325575.1 Pteropus alecto
CTCCATCAAAAAGTACACACAATAAAAAGTTAATGGAAGTTTGGAAGGAATACAGAGTTGATTACTTCTTCCTTTGCACAGGTATTCACCATTTAAATTTGTTAATGGAGATGTCTTATTTTTGTAAATTAACAAAATCCAATAGATTTATTTAAGGTTCAATATGACCTGTTTTTCAAAACATCAGTTAAGAGATTGAACTAGATCGGCAATTATCTGTCTTTTGGCAAATGACATTTACATATGTAACACGTTCCCAAAGGTATACTCAAGACTACATGTAATTCTCTGGCAGGAATCTACCCTTTCCTCTTCCACTAAGGATAGTGTGTCAGAAGCTAGATGTCAAGAAGAGTGACATTATTATTAAGATAACCTTAAATTATTTTTGTTCATAAACATAGATATAAATAGAAGCAGAAATAGAAATAGAAATGTGCAATAGATCTAGCTACACATATAGTTACAGTGTGAAAAAACCTTGGTGATTTAACTGCATTCATAACAAATTACTTGTGACATAACTAGAAAACACTAGAATGTCTAAAAACTCTAGGTAAAACAAACAAAAAACTGATCTTAGATCTAGGTAATCAAAATGTGTTTCACAGACCAGCAACTTTGGCCTTAGTTGGAAGTTTATTGGACCTGCAGAATCTCAGGCCCCTCCTCCAGACCTGCTGAATCAAAATCTGCATTTTAATAATATTTCCAGATGATTCATAAGCACATTAAAGTTTGAGAAGTGCCAGCCTAGATAAATGTCAAGTTCCTTCCAACTCAGAGATTTGAGGAATCTAGGTAAAAATGATAGGACCAGAAATGATGTCAGCACTTGCAATAAAATCAGATATAAAACTATATCTCTGCTTCTATGCCTCCAAAATTTCGGACAACCTTTAATCTTTAAGCATAGCCATGCTACCAAAGAAGTAAATGTATTTTGTGGAGAGCAGTTGCTACTCAGCATTAAGTTGCTGACAGATTGTTTTCACACAAAATTGTAATACATAACTCAGGCATCTGCTCTAACTTTCAAGAATCCAAGCATTAGTTGTAACAACTTTGAGTTTGTAATTTCATCTTCATACCCATATCCACCCTCATCCCCATGAATGTTGGCACATATCAAAACCGTATTGGGAAATGAAACCATAAAAACAAAATGTTACTATAATTTGAAAGACAAGAGTGCTTTTGAAACTTTTCATGATGCTCTCAAAAAAGAAAAACAATGTTTGTAAGTATTCAGTGCTTCATAATGGTTTTCTAATACATTACTTCATGTCTACAGTTTGATACCCAGTATCAGTTTTGCAGCAATGCATTACACATACAGTTGACCCTTGAATGATGCTAGAGTTGGGAACACCAACCACCATGCAGTCAAAAATACACATATAAGTTTTGACTCCCCAAACTTAACTACCAATAGCCTATTGTTGACCAGAAGCCTTACTGATAACATAAACAGTCGATGAACATATATTTTGTATGTTATATGTATTATATACTATATTTTTACAATAAAATAAGCTAGAGAAAAGAAAATGTTATTAAGAAAATCCTAAGGAAGAGAAAATACATTTACAGTATTTATTTTTTAAAAACCCATATATAACAGACTTGCATAGTTTAAATTCATGTTGTTCAAGGATCAACTGTACATGCTTGTCATACTAATAATTTTCATCTTGAGTTTAGAAATCCATCCAGAAATGGCTTTTTCTACTACAGTTTCTTTGATGAACAAACAATGGAAAGAACTTTTCTTTTTGTGAAAATATTGGGTCACTAATGCAAGAAGCCTACTGAAAAGTAAGGAACCTGATGATATACTGAATCTCACTTCTCTGGTGTTTCTTTTTTTTCTGTTTTTCTCTAAAGGAAAATTTTCAAGTTGCCTTTGAAAATGTTGCCAGCCTAAGCCTAAATTTATAAACCTTATTGTTCTATTTTTCTTTGGCTCTTGTCTTCTCTTGTTGATACTCAGAAGAGAAAACATCATCTTAATAATAGTTATAAGTGGCTCAAGAGCCATATTAGGTGATGATAGGTCCTGTCATACTCAATATTTCCTCATGAAAAAGTAAAATTATAAAAAGGGAGACTTTTTAAATGGTACTAACATTTTTTATTATCATTAATTTCAGGTAAACAATACATTGGTTAGACATTTATGTGGTTTATGAAATGATCTCCCAATTACTCTATCACCCATCTGGCTCTGCACATAGCCATTACAATAGTACTGACTGTATTCCCTATGCTGTACTCTATATCCCCATCACTGTAAGGAGGACTTTATTTCTTAAATATTTGAAAGTATAATGGCACAGAAAAATGGGAAATGGAATAATTCAGGGCACAACTGACCCTAATAAGACTTAAATAAACAATAGAGACAGAGATATATTGCCTGAGCCATGAAGCAACATTCCCTTTTGTCTTTTTTAAGTGCGTATTCCTCAAAAATCCTGATGATAAAGTATATCATTTTGAGCACAATTATTTAAAGTGACTGTTTTACATTTGGATGGAGGCCAATCTCTTCTAAGAGTTGTGTCCATAAACTGCAGGAGGAGTTTTCTATTAGGGCTAAGCAGCCATCAGCTGGAATAGCCCCAAACAATGACTGTCTGATGGATGTACCTGCATTGATAACTGCTATTTATTAATAAGAACATTTATCAAGCCCTACTGTGTGCATTAGCAGCTACAAGGGACACATAAGGCAACAGAAACATAATCCTTACATGTGAGGTACTTTCCATCTAGAGAGACTGGCTGTTGGATGAAGCATGCTTGGACAAATATGGCCAGCTTTACCTGCAGGGAACTATCTGTGAGATGAGATTTCAAGGGTACCAAGAAAGTTGTATTGTCCAAAAGAATATGTCCTGCAACCACTAGCAGATGCCTAAAATACCACCAACCCACTATCCTATTAAATACATATAGGTTTATGTAACCTGTGACAATGACAATTCTTTGGGGAAAATTCAGCTAAGAGAAATTTACTCTGTCTTTGAGGAATTCATGTGACTCTGGTGTGCACAGAGAAAGGGAAGACATCAGTGGAGTATCAGTTAGAGGGAATGCCAGAGAACTCACTCTGCCAATTCCTTCCTTTAGTATTTTTTCTATATGTCCAATCACCTCAAGTAGTCAATGTGAATGTTTGATGAAATGAATAATATCCCCTTTCTTGTATATAGTTATAAAGGGAGTAACTGTCCTACTGCTGCAGCATATTATAAATCAATTCCAAAATCATTTCTTTTTACGGCAGAAAAGAAAAGCTTTGTTAGAAGAGAAAGTACAGTTCCAAATGTGGAAACAGGACTGAGCAAGAAAAGCATGGCTCAAATGGCCAATCCCAAGATCATTTGTACTCATTCTCTATAAGCCACCTTCACCATCCTCTGGCCCTTCTCCACCTTGTGAATAGTACAAAAACTACGTACTATACAAGTCTTCCCTGGTTTTCCTCTGACAGAATGAATTCTTCCCACTCTGTCCTACACTCTTTTGTATTTACTTGGCTTTCCAGAGAGTAGAGAGTATTGTCTCCAGCAGTGGACCTGGATTTCTCTGAGTCACCTGCCAGATGGGCAGAGCTGTGTTCTACTCTAGTGGTTCTCAACGTGGTCCCTGGACCAACAACATCAGCATCCTATGGAAACTTGCTAGCAAAGCAAATTCTCAGACTCCATCTGCCCCAGTCCTACTGAATCAGAAGCTCTGTTAGATAGGGCCTGCTACTTTGTATTTTAGCAAGCCTCCAGGGGGTTCTGATGCACACTGAAGTTTGACGATCACTGTTCTACTCTCTGTGACACCCTCCTTTCTGTCACAGTGTCTGAGTGGCTGCCATGAACCATTTTGCTGGCTCTGTTTAAACACAACCAACACATAGGCATGACTAAGATAGAACCTAACTCTACTGCTAGGTTTATTTATGTTTATTAGAGCTGAAATGTATTAACCTTACTGGACTGGTTGTCAGAATGGAAGAAGACTGTCGGATTACATCAGCTAGAATAAATTGCCAGCCGACACTCTTTGCATGTGGTAGTCACAAATACTATAAATCATTGACGAATTTGGAGACAGCTTTGCTACCCCGCTTCCCTGCAGATAACATCTTGTTAGTGAGTCGTGGGGATGCTACCAATATATTTGCTGCATCGTCTAAGAAATCTGACAATTCTGTAAGTTATTTTTCTTTTTCATGTGTGAAACATCATAAAAAAAACTTGCACTGTTTCATTTCTTTTTCTATTATACTCTCTTGCTGTTTTTATAATGCTCTTTCTAGAATTATAGATATATTATAAGAAAATTTTTTCCAGAATAGAATGGATCACACATTGCATTGTATCACTCTGTGTGTTTCTCCTCAGCCATATTTGTACACATGGGAAATAATTCTGTCTATAACGTCATCTTTAAAGGTCTGCCTCAAAGAATCTCAGAGTTGCTGGCAAAATTGAATTTTGCTGCCCTAGATCACATTATTGCTTTTCTAATTTGACTATGTCTCATCCAGAACTAGAAAACCTGGCCAGCTGGCCTATTGATTCCTTGCTCAAAAACTTTTCCACTTGTGCCTCAAGCTGAACTTACACCTCATATTTTAACTCGTTATTCAGAAGACATGAGGTTCATATTTTTAGCCCCTCTGAAAATGATGGTTTTGCTGTTTCTTTTCTTCTTTTAAGGTGCTTGTGCTATTGAAGAATGGTGCAGGCCAAGGGGGCAGAGGAGAAAAGGAAATTTAATCTAAATTTGTGTAGATATCTGGTTTGAATATGAGACACATGCTGGGATCCATGACTTCCACCACTTCTAGAGGAGGCATGCAGAGGATAGAAAAGTGAACTGCCATAACAGTTCCAGAGGACCTGGATTTTTTAGTGCTGGCTGTGCCACTAAGTATCCATGTAAGCCACCATACCTTTCTGATCCTTAATCTTCTCAGCTAGGCAATGAGGAGCTTAGATGATATGACTTTCAAAATTTCCGTCTAAACCAAAATAATACTCCCTGGAATCTAATTTTATAATGTTTATATACAAAAATAGTAGGTAAGAGCGTGTTCTATTTAATCAATAGCTCCTTTGCTGAGCAAGTAGGGTCAAGAGCAGGAAGATGAACACGCTTTCATTTTCCTTACCATGAAACATCCTAGTGCCCTTTAGGGAGCAGGAATACCACTTTTCTAGTACAAACTCTTCATCAAATCCCTGCAAGACCTTTGTTTCTGATACCTTTGACATTACTTTCTGTATAACTTCTGGAAGATATCCTCACTGGACATTTTTCTTCATTTAATGTTCCAAAACTAGATGATCCCCTTGGAAGGGGGCAAGTTGATGTTTACTATGTAACATCAGAAATTCTCACTGATGTCCTGTCTACCTTGTGATCTGCTCTCAAAGAATATGCTTGTCTAAATCATTATAGTAGAAAAACTCCTCACTCCCATTCTCAAAACAAATGCCCTCTCAGAAAGTATTTGGGGTAACCAAACACTACTGCTTTGGGCAATGACTCTCTCTTGCAGTGAGTTTTAAATTGGCCTCCCTCCTTAGGTCTCTGTGATGCCTCAAGAGAAGTAAGAACTCCCCACCTTTACTCAGACAGACCAATTCCATTGCTTCCAAGCTCCAATTTTATAAGTTCTTATTCTGAAATTCTATGTAGTATTTAATTTAAAAAAAAAAAAAAGTTTTACTACTTTAAAACATATAATTAAAAAGATAGAAAATCATTGCACAATGAAATTCTAGGTCCCTCATTCATGAGTGGAGGTGGATGATGCGGGTAACTCTTCTACATTGACTCCCAGAGTTTCCCAGCAGGATTAAGTTCTAGTTTCCCACAATAAGAAGGGCTTTGGTAATGTGTCCTTTGCCTCCTGACCTTCCCTATCTCATTTCCTCACTTTATTATCAGTGTTTTCTGCAAATCTCCTCCCAAGTAAACAACTTGCACTTGAATCCTTGTCTCAGGGTCAGCTTCTAAGGGAACACAATCTAAGATAGGGATTTTTAGTAGAATATCATAAAATTGGATTTGAAATATAAGAGAAACAAATTGGGCAAGAAACAGATTCAAAAACAAATAACACTTTTATTTTAGCCACATAATATCTAACATAATTCTCCAAATACTGTGGACAATTCTTGGATGGATTGAGACATGACTTCAGATACCACTTGGGTGAACTATTAATCTCTACTTCTGGCAGCACAGTTGACCCTGAAATAGCCCACTGCCTTCTCAGTATTTTTTAATCTCTCACTAATGGCACCTATCTGGGTTACCTTCCTTGTTTGTGGTAACTCTTGGTTTCTTAGGTGTTTCCACCTTTGGTTGAGAATTTCTGTGATCTTGGTTTGGTTCTCCTTTTGAACCAACTCCTGTACTTATGGCATTTGGAGAATATCTCCATAGAAGCGAGATGATTCTCAGTGGAAGAAAAGATGCTGTTGCACAATCTACTACCATGATTAACAAGTAGTGCTCTGCAAAATATTCTGATCCTGTGCAAACAGCAGAGAACTAAATAACATTTTAAGTAACAGTGATATTTTTAATGTATTTTTTGAAACTGATGATAGAACAGCATGCATATTTATATGTAGTAGCCAAATATTAACCCATTAAAGACCACTGAAGCACAGCTCCACTTTTTGTTCACTCAAAACAAAGTTTCTCCTACTGGAAATATAGATTACCATTAAATAGTTGCTGAAATTAAGAGTTTCTAGGCCTGTATCTAATTTCATATAATGTGTCATTTATTGGTAAAGTTTTAGCCCTAGGGGACTGTGTGCGTGTGTGATGGAACCTCAGACATATCTGCTTAGCCCTAGTCCTAGGGCAATAACAAGTGAACCATGTAAAGAGGAATGTTGAAAAAACTGCTGATCTTTTCTAACTTTTAGGCTTCTAGTAGTGTTGACAAAATTGAGACTTTTTAAATATGATGACAAGAACTCAAAATTTAGATTTTTCTTAGGGCAACTTATATTAAGCAGATAATTTGCAAGTGGTAGGTGAAAATGGATTATTCTTAAATATGTGCAACAGAAATCTGTAATACCTGGTGATTTTATTCTTTAAATGACTTTATTTATAGACCATGGAATAGATCACAGTGCTCCTGCCTTAGCATATGAACTGTCATTGTGCTATTGAAGGAAGAGTGTCAGAATATTTGAGGACTACTGAATCGCTGACTCTTCATGTATTGTGTATCTTGTATATTCAGGTCACAGTATATGGGGGTGGGTTCTGTGTACACACAAAAGCAAAATCCCAATGCACTGGAACCAGCATCTCCCTTAACATCCTGTTTGCAGGTAAACGCACAAGGGCCTTCTGTACTTACCAGCCAGAAGGACAAATTGTGTTTGTGCTGGTCTCTGCTGCCTTTCAGTTTCATTTTTAAAAGGGTAACTTGGAGTATTCCTGAATAATGAAGGTTGTTTTTTCCTACCTCGCATACCGGAGGTTTTTCCTATAGCCTTGAATATCAGCTTTTGAATCCTTGAAAGCCCTCGTCACACAATATAGCTTTTTTCAAAGAGTATGGTATTAGGAAATTCTTTTTCTGAGATGAATAACACAGTTTTAAAGTGATTTCCAAGCTCCTGAAGCTAGTAGGACTTTGGAGAATGCAGGACAACTTGAACTTAAGGTACTTAAGACTCTTGTAAAAGTTTTATTGTTCTTTCATGCTTTTGCTTTTGTGTTCTAAAATGCATAAAGACCTTGAGGGAGAGAAGAGAGCAAAATGTTATCAAAAGGAAAAAAAAATCTGTGAATGCTATCTGGAGGGGAAACTGTATAGGAGAAAGTGTGTACACAGCACCCACCTCCATATAATGTGAAACTGTATCTTGATTTCCTTTTTGTTTTTTGAAAGAACGTCACTGTCTGTGAAATATGAGGCCTATGAAGAACAAAATGGTCCAAAGTCACTCCTTGTAACAGCCTCCAAATTCCACATATAGGCTATTTTTCCCATGTGGCTGATTGTACAAATTGTAACTGAATGCAAACGCTCTGGAGCCTCCTTTTCTCCACTCATGCATTCCATTCTTCCAATTCTCTATCCTCTACCATTTATTGTTCATTCAATAAATATTTTTGTAATATCTACTTTGTGCCAGGTACAGCATCATGTTCTGAAGATGCAAAGCTGGTGATAATGGTGAGCAAAACAGACACCTTCCTGTACCTTTTGGAGTTTACCATTTAATGTACACAGATAATATAAATGCAACAACTCCCAAGGAGAATAAGAGAGGCCATACAAGCACAGGAAGGCCTACCTGCTTCT
Source organism: Pteropus alecto (assembly GCF_000325575.1). Classification (NCBI taxonomy): domain Eukaryota; kingdom Metazoa; phylum Chordata; class Mammalia; order Chiroptera; family Pteropodidae; genus Pteropus; species Pteropus alecto. The sequence continues at coordinate 124,182 of NW_006443145.1, forward strand.
GGGGTTAGGGAACAGACCCTTCTAAGACAGTAATGATTGAGCTGAAATCTGAAGGAGCATTCCAGACTGTGAGAAAAACATAGAAAAAGACTCTGGTATAGGAAGGAAGGTGAATGCTCCTGGAACTGAAAGGCCAGAACAGAAAGTTGGAGGTAGAGCAGGGAGAATTTGGAAGAAGAAGGCTCCAGCAGATCATGGAGCTGATTTTTAGCTTCCTCTGGATTTTGGTCTCTACGTTCAAGAAAATGGGTAAATGTTAAGGGTTTAAAAGAGAGATGTGGCAAGATTTGATGGATGTTTTTAAAAGACCACTCTGGCTAAGAAGTTAGAAGGCAGCAGGAAGGGTTATTGGTGTGTGTGTGTGGGGGGCAGTTCAAAGGCCATGGTTGTAGTCCGGATAGTGGTGACTTGAAACAAGATGGTGGCAGAAGAGATAGAATTGGAGAGTTTCCTGAAATATTTATGCCAGTACTTGAGCTGGATTGGAGAATGAGAAACATGAAGACACGGAAATTGATGCCCAGGTTCCCAGCCACTGTAAGTGGCTGGGTATTGGGACCATTAACCCAGAAATGGAATAGGAGAGCGGGTGAGGGGTTGTGTGAGGAGATAGGAAAAGAGGGAGGTATGGATGGCAACAGGAGGGAGGAGCAGAATTGCCCCCTAATGCCAACTCCGCCAATCTTTCCAAAATATGGGCTTTCAAATATTTGACATTGACTCCCCTCCCCCAAGTAAGAAATACATTTTACATAGCTTCCCCGTACACAGACGGGGTATACAGAAATTCACAAAAACAGTGCTTTCCTGTTTCATGTACAACTCAGGGATATTTCCTATCTTACACTAATAAAAAAAAAAAGCAAGACGGACGGCAGAGTGGGCAGTGAGGCACTGACGGTGTCAATGACGGCAGCGACGACCACTGTGGCGTCCTTTGTGACGTTGATCCAGTGAGGTTTCTAGGGCGTTGGCACCGTGGTCGAGACAAACTGCTTCGTATCTTCAGCTTGCAGCGCAGCGGGCGGCTGCGGTTGCCCAACCCTCGTGCGGGGGGTGCCCTTCACTCCCCCAACATGGCGTCCTCCACCGCCTCACACCGGCCCATCAAGGGAATACTAAAGAACAAAGGCTCTTCAGCCTCGGCAGCGGCCCCTTCCCAACAGTCTGGAGAGGCTACCCACGTGGAGAGAAGAAAATCTCAGAAGTGGGACGAATCAAACATCCTGGCGACATACCGCCTTGCATACAGAGACTATGATTTAATGAAGATAAATGAGCCCAGCACTCCCCACTTCAGTATGCAAGATGGTGGAGAAGATACAGTGCGTGATTTAGAAACAAAAGATTCTACCCAAGACATGACTGGAGACATCTTAGCTAAGAAATTAGCCGCCATTAATATCTCGGAGCCGAGCTGTCAGATGGGGGAGTCCGAGAGCGACGGGGCGCACAGCAGCAGCGTCTTCTTCCTCGACAAATTAGAAAAAAAACGGCAGTTCGAAATGAGAAGGAAGCTGCACTACAATGAAGGACTGAACATCAAATTAGCTAGGCAATTAATTGCGAAAGACTTCCAACGTGAGGAACTGGATGATGAAAATGAAGAAGGTCCACATGTCACCAACAAAGAGAAGACTGCTGCAGAACCAGATGAAGGTCCTGCAAGTGACGAACTGCAAACCCAGTCATGCTATGTGTAGGAAACATATGTTCACGCTGAGACTGTCAGATACACACTCTGTTACTTTAATATACTGCTTCTAGCACTGAAATACTATCAGTTAAATTGTACTGCAATAATTAAATGGTAAACTTCGAAAATAATAGATTAAATGGAAAATGCTTGCTTGATATTTTTGTCTGATACTTAACCACAAATATAAATCCTGACATCAGTTCAAATCCACATTACTTTGATAAAACTTGGTTAATGTATATATTACATATAGCTTTTTATGTGATAAGGGCTTAAAGGAGACTAATTTATATTCACTTCTAGATGTATCAGCTTTTGTAAGAAAGGTTTTATTACAATGTCAAAATGCAGTTGGGACAGTGTGTTATATACTCTGATAAATATTCAAAGTAAAAAAAAAACACTTTAGGTTGGGTGATTTGCCTGTTTAATTGAGAGGGAATATGAGAGTTGTTGCATTTTTTTAGTCTACCTTTAAATGTTCTTTTAATTTTCTTTCATTGTCTACAAGGAAATGACTGAACTTTTTCTCATAAAAAATGCTCCTTTTTCATGAATTATCAGGTTAAAATTGCACCAATGTTCTGTTTCTTGTATACTCTGTGGGTAGATTTTATACCAATATTTTTAAAAGTTTAATGTTATCTTAGTGGTCAGTTCTTATAATTGTCTTAATCTCTATTGTTTCCTCAGTCCTCCTCTCAGTCCACACACACACACACACACACACACACACACACACACACACACACACACACACACACACTCCCTTATAGAATATCATATTGTCAAGACATCAGGAACTCCTCCTTCTCTCAAATTCTATCATTTGTTACAACAATGTCATCTCTTTCAACCATTATGACCTCTTAAGTCTTCTAATATATGGAGAAAATAGATTGAACAACAGAAGTGCCATAGTCAGGATGTAGAATTCAACTGTTAAATGTCTATAACTTTTTGTTTTACAGCTTGCTAAAAAACTTACTATTATTAGTTTATTATTGATCTGATTAGCTTTTAGAAAACAACTGAGTTGTTTTTGTGACAGAATCCTGTACAACTGGTACATGATTATAGTTCCTGAATGTATACAGACAGAAGTAAGCCCAAAGGTTTTTGCATGTGTGTGCATTTCTTTTTTAATTTAAAAATTTACTAAGATAATTGAAGATTTACAGGCAGTTATGAGAAATAATAGAGACATCCTGTGTACCCTTTACCCAGTTTCCTTCAATGGTAACATATTCAAAAACAGTACAATGCCACAACCAGGATACTGATGTTAATTTAATCAAGATATAGAACATTTCATTACCACAAGGATCCCTTATGTTGCCCTTTTATAGCCACATCTGTTCTCCATATCTATAATTTTGTCATTTCAAGAATGTTATATAAATGAAATCATAGTATGTAATCTTTTGAGATATACCATAGTTTGTTTAGCTGTTCACCCGTTGATGGACATCAGGACTAATTCCAGGTTTTGATATTACAAATGAAACTGCGATGAACATTCATGTACAGGTTTTTGTGTGAACTTAAGTTTTCACTTTTCTGGGACAAATGCCCAGGAGTAAAATTGCTTGCTCATATGGTAGTTGCAGTTTCTTAAGAAACTGCTAAACTATTTTCCATAGTGTCTGTGCCATTTTACATTCTCACCAGCAATATATGAGCTTTCCAGTTTCTCTATATCCTGATCAACATTTGGTATTGTCACTATCATCACTATTTTTTATTTGTCATTTTTATAAATTTGTATTGATGTGTTAATTTGTATTTTACTAATGGTTAATGATGTTGAACATCTTTTCATGTGTTTATTTGCAACCTGTATATCCTCTGCTTTGAAATGTCTTTTGCCATTTTCTAGTTTGATTGTTTTTTTACTGTTGAGTTTTGAGAGTTATTTGATCTGCAAAACTTTTCTCACAATATGTAGCATATCCTCTTATGGAGACTTTTGCAGAGCAAGTTTTTAGTTTTGATGTGATTCAATTTATCAATTTTTCTATTATACATGGTGCTTTTGGTATCCTAGTCAAATGTAATCCATAAAGATATTTTTTCCAAATCATAATTTTCTAATTAAGTGACATGATATTGGACTGCATAGAAAAATAGACCTTTATTATTTAAGCTCGATTTCCTTTGGAGAAAAGAATCTGAGAATGTTCAATTTCAGTTCCAATTCTTTGTCAGTATCACCTCCTGGGCTAACCTCCTTTGATGTCATCATTTGTTTATCCATTTTTCAGTATGAAATTCAGCAAAGTTGGGTATTTAAAGCATGGGACATATAATGGTTTAAATGAAATGTTAAGTAAGTAAATTCTATTTGAAGGTTAAGGCAAATATATTTTCCCCCTGGACTTTGAAATTGCTTACATTTTTTCCTCTAATTAGTACACTAAATAATATGTTGCAGTAAGGCACAATGATATAAAAAAGAATGATAGTCAAAGGCCACTAAATTGGGTCCTTTAATTGCAATTTCAATTTAACAAACACTGAACTCAAAGAATCTTAACATTTTCCTTTATCCCATTTATGCCTTTATTTATTTTATTTTTTATTAAAATTGTTGGGATGACATTGGCTAGTAAAAAGGATCTTAATATTTTCAGTTAAAGATTTTTGTTCTCTTTGTGTGCAAGTATCACTTGGAAGTAATACTGTAGGTGCTTATCAGCCATTCACACCTTAAAGTAAATGAAGAACATGGTATGCTATATTGATTGGGAAGGGAATGATCCAGATTTAGGGGGTATTATAAAAATAAAAGGAATGAAAGAGGTACCTAGAAATGAAGATTTGGGAAGGGAGGGGAGAAAATAATGAGAAATAATGGAGAGTTAAATTCACTAGCTTTAAAAGTGATGGCTGGCTCTCATCAAGTCATCAACTCTGAACTATCATAAAAAGGACACAAAATCTTAGAGAAGAAATGATGAAGAAAAAGATAGTTCTCTTTTCTACCCAAATAAATAATTATAGCAATACTATCACCACTACTACTACTATTAATTGGTATTTATTGGGTATAAATAATGCGTCAGACACTCTACTAGAACTTCAAAAGAATTGTCTCATTCAATTATGCCAACAGTCCTTTGAAATAGTATTGTTTTGCCCATTTTTGATATCAGGAGATTTAAAATAAAGGAAATTGCATAATTTCCCCAAATCCATAGCTGCTAGGTGATAGAATCGGGATTCAAACTCAGGCCTGTCTGACTTACTCAGGCATAGTCTTCTCCCTAGAATAAAATACTGGCTCTATTCAGCCCCTTGATGGGATTGAAGGCCTTCCTTCTCCCTCTCCCTAAGCACACAAGTCTACCCCGGCAATGTAGCATGGGTTGCTTTTCTGTACAGCTGTGAAGTGAAAGTGGTCTAAGGAGATGTTCTCCAATGTAAGAACTGCCCTTGCCCTTTGCCATACTGCCCTGAACCCCAAGTCGTCTTCCCATTCCCTCTTCTGAGTCTATTCTCGGCAAGGACCTGGAGACATTCACACATACGAAGATGCCACTGAATGAAAGAAACATGTTTTTCAATTGTACTTCCAACAAGTGAACAAATATTTACCAAGCATGGCCATGTGTCAGAGGTACTAGCTGGTGCTAAGAAAATAAAGATGAATAAAACACAACCTCTGTCCCCAAAGAGATCGGGGGAGGGAGACCTGTATGGTTATGAAATAATCATTTCTGAAGCCTTCTGGAGAAAAGGATGCCTGTATTTAAAATAGGACAAGAGCCCTTGTTTAGGTTACATAACTACTTGAAAGCAAAGAAGTGGTTTCCAGATGCCTGTGAAGGGAGCACCAGCCTTCAGAGGAAGTTTGCACTCTTCTGAGTACCTTTTGTCTGAAAGTAAGGACAGAGGGAGCCTAGTCCTTGAAACTTGTTCTGGTCTAGAAGAAGAGGCGACCCAACTCACACTTGGCTAAGGCTAGGGAAGTCTTGAAACTCCTATGCTACATTAGTGACAAATTAAATCTTTGGGGAGAGCACTTGGGCTAGAGGCTGTCTAGTGGAGACAGAGTGAGAAGTAGGAGAGAGCAAATGCAGACTAAATGACAGAGATTTGGCAGTGAGATGATGTCATCTGTAGGGTCACATCACTCAAGTGCCACTTCTGTGAACCACCCCGTCCCTTCTTCTCTGGCTTCTTTCCCCACACCAGTCTCAGGTGGCTGCTGAATCTTCCCCTTCCTGTTGATACTGTTCACGCTATTATTTACCCAACACAATACCACATTTTGATTATTAGGAGTATTAGGAAGAAATATGAGCAGGGAGAAAGATAAGGAATAGAGCTTATAAAACCCAAATTTAGGGAGAAGAGAACCAGAAATCTTTTATAAGAAATTTGGTCAAATTAGCACTACTATTTTAAAATTGGAAAAGGCAGTTTATCAGCTACAGGATGCAGTATTTATACACATTAATGGTGGGGTAGGAGTGCAGAAGAGGATGAGTTTTTTGCCAGTACCCACACTGATTGGACTTTAGCAGTTAGAGTTGCATGTGAAGTGGCTTTTGGAATATTTAAGGATGCAGGCTATGAAAAGTCTGGGAAAAACTGGAAATTGTGGATGTGCATCTGTGGTGTGTGAGGGAAGGCCAGGAGAGAATCTGTCTTAGGCATTCTTCCTCACCAGTATAAACAGAGTTCTCTAATACAAGGTTATATATTATTAGCTCCTAAAAATATAAATAATTGTTTTCATCATGCAGGCAGAGGATTTTGCATCACTGAACCTGCGTATGCATGCTGGGTACTAATATCTTATTCTTTTAAGAAGCCTCTTTTTCCTTTTCTTTTTTCCCCCTTGTTTTAAAACAGACTCTTTGAAAGACACATATGAACTCGGTTTCCATAGCAATTGCAAGCATCAGTGATAACCCAGAGGTTCTAAGTTATAAAATAGAGGGTACCCTATTAATGAGTTTCAAACTGCATTTCCATGAGACAACGGCTCAGCCACTGATAGATAAGGTCAGACTCCATCTCTGAACTTTAAATCAAATCAAGATAGATCAAAATGCAATAGAAGGAGTGTCCTTTTGGAAAGTGTACTGTTAAGAGAAATATGTCTTTGTGGAGGCAAAACAGTTGCTTTTGTGGTTTGTAATGCCCAGATGGAAAAATCCTAAAACAGATACAGCTTCTTCTGGGTTATTAATGGCATGTTGCCATTTCCTTATGCTATTTGTGAGTGAGTTTTAACTGTGGTAGCTCAAAATCTAAGAAAGCACATAATCTTTTGTCCTAGGAAGAGCAGATGTGATGGTTAATTCTTGCCAGGTATAGAATAACACTAGTTCAATTATAATTTATTAACTTGTTTATTCATGCATTAAGTTGTAAGACAGTGTCTACCTTCAAAGAGCTCCTAGACTAGTGGAGAGTTCAGCCTTCTCACCAGGCCATTTCTATCCTGTGCAAGAGTGCTTTATAGAGATTCTTGAGGGGCATTGTCCAAGGTCTTAAAAGACCTTCCTATAGAGTTCATTTCAAAGATAATACTTAAAGGAGAAAAGGGATTGAACAAAATGAAGAGGGATGGGCCCAGGGAGATTGGCATTCCAGATATGGATAAGAAGGAATGTATTTTTTTCAGGGAGCTGAGAGGTGTCTTATAAAAGAGAATGTGAGGAATTAAAGAAGTAAGAATAGTTCTGAAATAATTCAGGTACCACACGAAGACAAAGGAATCTACTAATATTTTAAAGCAGGAGAGGGACATGATCAGACTTCTCTCTTTTAAAGACCATATAGATGCAGTGTAGAGCCTAGAATGGAACAGGGCAGGAGAAACAAAACTAAAGATAGAAGCACAGACATGACATTGGTCTCAGGAAGCTAATGATTTTAATGTTAAAATTCCGAACCTCTCATCTTTCACTCACAGTAAAGTTACCAATGCCATGTAAAGCTTGGTCTCCAGAACTACAGCATCAGCATCACCTGGAAGCTGATTAAAGATGCAAATTTTCAGGTCCCACCGCAGACCTACTCCAGACCTACTGAATCAGCATCTTGGTTTGGTGCCCAGCACTCTATGCTTTAACAAGAGTCCCAGAGGATCCTTAAGAACATTCAGGACTGAGAATCACTGTTCTACAATGCAGCTTTTTTTTTTTATTATTGGGGCAACATTGATTAATAACATTATATAAATTTCAGGTATACAACATTATAACTTGATATCTGTACACACTATAGTGTGCTCGCCACCAAAAATCTAGTTTTGATCCATTACTTGACCCCCTTACCCATTTCCCATGCTCCTTCCTCTCTGGTAATCAACTATGAATCTGCTGTCTGTATCTATGTTTGTTTTTGTTTTTGTTTTTTTGTTCTTTTGTTTCTCTTTTTTTTTATATTTCACATATGAATAAAATCATGTTTTTTGTCCTTTTCCATTTAACCTATTTCACTTAGCATAATACCTTCAAGATACATCCATGTTGTTGTAAATGGTAAGATTTTATCTTTTCTTATGGTTGAGAAGTATTCTAATATATATCTATAATATATATCTATATCTATCTATGACTATATAGATAGATATAGATATATAGATATTTTGCATCTTCTTTATCCATTCATCTGTCAATGCACACTTTGTTTCCATATCTTGGCAATACAGCTTTTTAATTAGCTGAGCTCAATTCTCTGTGGGACAGACCTCACTGATACTATATATGTAATATGTATACAACTTTGCAAAAATTTACCACATTGAATGTCAGGACTGCACATAGGTTTGCTGAAAAATATCCACAGGTATGCTGCCTGATTTATATCACAGCTATACTCAATCTGTCCCCACCCCTTCCTATGCAACTCTTTCTCTAGTCCCTCCTCCACACCCTCCTAAACACTGTTCCCCCACAAACATACTCAAAAGGGGAGTGGGCATTTTCATTGCAACTTGCAGAGTCTCAAAACTTTTCCACATCTCCATCTTTGCTTGGGCTATTTGTTTTGCCCAGAATATATATCTTCCTGTTTTTATTGTGTGTTTTACACAGTTTTCTACACTCAGTGCAAACCATACCTCAAACCCCTAAGTCAGAATAATGGGATCCTGCCTTGAGGGAAGCAGAAGAGTGTAATAATTGACAGTAAAGGATTTAACATCAAAAAGATTTAGATTTGAATCCATGCTCTACCATATATTAACTGAGTCACCTGAGGCAAAGCATTTCTTCTTTTTGAGCCAAATTTCCTCAATATCAAATGAGGATAATAATAACAATTCCTTCTATTTATAGTTGTCGGAATGATTAAATAAAAAGTTGTTAGTAAAATGCATGGCCTCTAGTAGGTAGTCAATAAATGGTAGCTATTATTATTTTTTCATCTGTATAAGTTTTATCTACATCTGTTAAACTGCTAAACATTTCTGTAACAGTTCTAAACATTTATGAATGTATCTCTTTTATCTCACTGGTCTGAGGTTCTTTTGGAGATAAGAGCTGTGCTTACATGTCTGACATCTCCCAGTATAGTGCCTTATACCCAATAGATGTTGCAGAATGGAACCAAGAAATTGCAGTTGAACATTTCTTCCTCCTGTTGAATTGGATTTTATAATTACCCTATGATTTACCTACTCAAATACAGTTTGTTCCCCGAGGCGCCTCAAGCTTCAGTGCCATGAGTTGTGAGGGGTACAGGAGAAGACAATGTGAAAAGGTGACACTCTCAAAAGGCAAAGCTTGGCTGGCAGCTGCTCAAATAATCTTCTCTTTCAAGATGTCCTTGATGTTTTCATCACCACTAAATTTGCAAGCTGAAGATGAAATGGGAGGACAGCAAACAGGATTTAAGATGTAAAGTAGTCTACATTTTAATTTTAAAATGCATTGAAACTTCTAGGATGCAGCTAAGTTTATGAAATATAGGAATTAATTTTGTGTCATGAATCCAAACCACAGGTTTCAGTTATTTATAAATAACACATGGCCATTTATATTCTTGGAATATTTCTAATTCTTTTTTCTTCTGAATTCTCTTTATTAATTACTACCAACTTTGATAGCAATATAAATTTTAGAGCTGAGAGGGGCCTTAAAGACCCTTTAGTTCAACATACTCACCTTAGAGATAAGGTTTTCTGTCTCATAAGCAGCAGAGACCAAAAGACCACCCAATGAAGACAGTAAGATTTTGTAAATAGCCACATATTCTCTCTCTTTATATATGGGTAACATAAATTAAACATATTGAAGTGCGTTTTCAAGTTGATTTGGGGACTACTCTTTTTAGAACTCAGAAAAGCCTTCGGGGAGAATCTGTTCTTTCTTAGAAAGCCAACTTCTCTCTGGCTGGTACTTTTATTTTTTTCAGCTGTGTGAGGGGCACCTTGCTCTTCTTGGAGCACCTGAGTATAAAGGCAATGCAAGAAAATAAGAAAGATCAGTGGTACACTTGGGATAATCCACTACTCAGGTTGAATTCCTCATCTTCTATGACTAATGGAAAAAGATGCACTCATGGTCCCCTCCTTCCCTCTGTCCTCTCAGTTTCCTCATTTGTGAAAAGTAGAACTACTTATGTCATGAGATTGTCATAAGGACTTCATTAAGTAACGCATGGAGAGGGCTTAGAACAGTACCAGGCAATGTTGGCTATATTCAATATTCTTGCTATTGTTAACACTGCCTTGGAACTCTCCATGAGGCTCTAGGATTAATAATAGCTAATTGAGGCCCTACCTATAGAGCTGGCATTGAACAAGGGCGAACTATACTGCTCACAGACAGGCAGGACACATCACAGGAGCTAGCACATTCTTCAAACCACCGGCTAGTTTGGGTGCTTAAGTTGAAACTTGGCTACACTAAAATTATACTTTGTAGCGAATGCTTTGAATCACCACCCAGATCTCCACTTCAAGGTTACAGCTGCTGAGAGTCTCCTCAGCAGATAGCTCTCAACTGTCAATCCTCTCCTCCCCAAGATTGTGTCAGCTGCAGAGTAACACTTGCCTCAAGATCAAGCTTCCACCTTGGGATGGTCCAAACTCAATGACTGATCAATGTGGGAGTTTATGGGGTCTGTCCATTTGGACCCAACTTGGGACAACTTTAAAAGGCCATTCCATCTTCAGAGCTCCCTGGAGAGCTAGCCGAGACTTATCACTGAGACCATTACAGCTGGGCTTCTCACTCTGCCCAGTCTCTCTTCCTTCCCCTCCCTAGTGTCAGTGTTACTCCCAAAAACCTGTTTAATAACTACCTGTATGATAATCTCTAAGTCAAATTCTGCTTCCCAAAGAAGCAGAAATGCTGAGCTGAGTATGATCTAGTGTCAACCCCAAACCTTTCTGCCCAGTCCCCAGAAATAGACCATCTGATGTTCACTATTGCTGCTAAAGTTTTAGAGACATGTCTGGCTACTGGCATTTTCTTAGCAGGGAAACATACAAAACTAATGACAGAGAGTAGTTAGCAGTGAGAAATAAAGAGGGGACAGAACACCTACCTTAAGAATTGCTACACTTAAGCATTGCTTTAACAGTACCCTCTCACTTCCAACTCTTTACATGGGACTTGGAAAGAGCCAAGACAACTCTGTTGGAGATTTAACCAGCCTTTTGTTCAAGTCCTACAGAAGACCCAAATCTCTTTTTTTCCAAAGTGTATTAAAGATTTTTGGCCTATTAGTTCATCAGACTCTGATCAGTAGTGACTCTCATTATGGATGCTGATTGATGACAACTGCAAATCTAATCCATGACAAATAAATACCAGTTATATTCTTAAAAAAACATTCAACATACGTAAAAATGTGGATGGCCATGTCATCTGTTAAAAAATACATTCAAGTTATCATCATGAGATGGATGCTATTCCACGTTAACTTTGAAATTCACTAATGGTTTATCAAAGTTTGAAAGCTATGTATAGTTTTGGTGTATCAACTATAAGACTTTAATCTGTGCCCTTCTGGTTCCCTGTGATAAGGAAAAAATATTATATTCCAATTTTCTGTCTACTTCTTCTGTTGCCAAAAATTATCTTCTGTCTGTGACATTGAATTTTGGGAAGGATATGATAAAGAAAAATAAAAAAAGTAATGTGCATGGCATTTATTTTCATACAATGCCATTAATATCCTTTTAAAACCTGTTTATATCCCATCTGTTTTCTTCCTGTCACAAACAAAACTTCCATGCCATGGAAGGCATTGATTCCACTACTCTGAAGCTTCAGAAGAATGCAGGCAAACATTCTGGAATGTGTAAGCACCATGCAAGCAGGAAAAAAAAAAAAGAAAAACAACAATGAAAAGCCACCTTCAAAAGAATAACTAGACTGTTGCCTATCACCACACACCAAAATTAACTCAAAATGGATTAAGGACCTGAATATAAGACCTGAAACTATAAAATGCATAGAAGAAAACATAGGAACGAAACTCAAGGACCTTGGACTTAAAGAAGATTTTATGAATTTGACGTCAAAGGCAAGGGAAGTAAAAGCTAAAATAAATGAATGAGACTACATCAAACTAAAAAGCTTCTGCACAACAAAAGAAACCATCAACGAGGTAAAGAGACAGCCATCCGAATGGGAAAATATATTTGCAAGCAACACCTCTGATAAGGGCCTAATATCCAAAATATACAAAGAACTCATACAATTCAATAACAACAACAAAAAAACAAAGGATCCAATCAAAAAATGGGCAGAGGATTAAAGCAGTTTTAGGATGCCCCTGTATGGACCTATTTCCCAAAAGTGAAAAATTGGTGTTTAACCATTTTGAAGTTGGTACTTTTGGGGAAGGAGAAACTCTACTGTGGGGCAGAGGAAATTCCATGGGAATAGCTGTAAGGTACTCATGGGTCCTCACACAAGGAACACCTCTTTCCTCAAGCAGGTGGCATGCAGTTTGACAGATTATCAACTCAGCGATTTGAGACTTGTGGGGTTGGCCAAAGACACATCCCAGACTCCTGATGCAGTCTGAATTCAGCTGGTGTGGAGAGGAAACCCTTTCTCTCTTGTGGGGTTTGGATTCTGTGTTTTTAGCCTTTGCAAAACTATATCAGGGATATCCTTGACTTGAAGGAGTCCTTCCAGGTGCCAGGGGTGTGTGTGTGTGTGTGTGTGTGTGTGTGTG
>NW_006443145.1:137209-138418 GCF_000325575.1 Pteropus alecto
ATACACACATCCAGTAAAACAGGTAGACATCTTGGGAACTGTAATTGGAGTGAGAGAAAGAGATGCTTTCTACAGTTATAGAGTGGATGATTATCACTGGAGTTATAAACTGCATTTGCTGGAAGAAGTTGAATAGTACTGAACCTTCCTCAGTTGTCACAGAAACAAAAAGCAGCAGCAAGAAAAAGTTGCCTAGGATAAACAACCCATACAAACAGGGAGAAATCCAAGAAATCGCCCTGCAACAGAAGAAGGTCGGATGGGGTGAGGATATGGGGCTACCTGGTCTCTAAGCGACTGAGTGAGTCTGAGGCTGCAGCAGCTGCAGCAACAGCAGCAGAAGCCTCTTAAAGGGGCCATGTCCGCGAGTGGATTTTTACAGTGATGGACCTGCTCGCTGTGAGCACCAGTGTCAATTTGGCTGCGTGCAGCGGGCACCAGGGACTTACAGGGATACATTGTCAGAGTGAGGGCCGAGTGGAGACTTGCTCAGAACAGAAGTGCAAATAGTATCCATTGTTCTCTGTTGAGCCCTACCCCTTACCAGTGCACCAGACAAAGCTTTGCCATAGCCCTGACGTCATCAAACTGGATAACAGGGGTCACTTCGCCCAGAGGATTCCCTGAAACCCCGCCTCCCCCAACTTGTATCCCCACCCAAGCCACATCCAGGTATAACCTCAGCGAGTCAGGAGCTCCTTGCTGAGCAGTGCCTAAACTCACACTGGAGGCAGCTGGCCTTGGTTCCTGGTGTGGCCTTTTGAGGCAACTAGAAGCACAGTATCTGTGGACTGCTTGCTCAATCTTAATAGGTAGCCCCAGAGGAGGAGAGGCTTGGGCTAAATTTGGCCTGCAGCTGAATCCCTCTCAGGATTGTGCCACTAGATGCCTACTTCACAAATCCACACTAATAAAACTGAGAACTTTAGGAGCTTTGCTTAGTACATAGAAACAGACACAGAAAGGCAGCCAAAATTGGAAGACAAAGAAGCAACACATTTTATGAGAAGTATATTAAATGGAATAAACAAAGAAATAGACAAAGTGAATAAAGAAGAGAATCAAATGCCTTATCTAGAGGACAGGAAAGCCAAGCCAAACACTCGATCAGAATGGCAAGAAAAAAGATGCCAAGACTATAAAAATAATTTAAGGGGGATATGGGACAAATATTAAGGGTGCAAATATTTGTCTGATTGGCGTACCTGA
>NW_006443145.1:138985-143709 GCF_000325575.1 Pteropus alecto
TAAAGATTCTGATATTAGAGAAATAACCAACAAAAAACATAACTCTTGAACCATCCCGCAAAAGCCGGATATTAAGAGGAAAAATTTTTCACACTTACTTTACAGATCTGATGTGATTAAAGAGAACTAAAAATATTGTACTGTCGATTGTAACTTTCCTAAACATATGAAAATGCTTAGCTTAGGCTTCAGCTATCAAACTCTCTTTAAATAATTGCCTGACCACCTGCAAAAGAATGAAACTAGACTATTGTCTATCACCACACACCAAAATTAACTCAAAATGGATTAAGGGACCTGCCTATAAGACATGAGACAATAAAATGCATAGAAGAAAACAAAGGAACCAAACTCAAAGACCTTGGACTTAAAGAGGATTTTATTAATTTGACCTCAAAGGCAAGGGAAGTAAAAGCAAAAATACATGAATGGGACTACATCAAACTAAAAAGCTTCTGCTCAGCAAAAGAAACCATCAACAAGGTAAAGAGACAACCATGCGAATGGGAAAATATATTTGCAAGCAACACCTCAGATAAGGGCCTAATATCCAAAATATACAAAGAACTCATACAACTTGATAACAACAACAAAAAATCCAATTAAAAAATGGGCAGAAGACCTGAACAAACACTTCTCCCTAGAAGACATACAAATGGCCAAAAGGCATATGAAGGATGCTCGATATTGCTAGGTATTAGGTAAATGCAAATCAAAACCACAATGGGATACCATCTCACACCTGTTAGAATAGCTATAATCAACAAGACAAGTAATAACAAATGTTGGAGAGGATATGGAGAAAACGGAACCCTCATATACTGCTGGTGGGTACAGCCACTATGGAAAATGGTATGGAGGTTCTTCAAAAAACTAAGAATTGATCTACCATCCAGCAATCCCTCTACTGGGTATTTACCTCAAAGACTTAAAACTCATATCTGAAAAGGTATTTTGACACTGATGTCCTAGCAGCATTATTCACAGTGGCCCAGACATGGAAGCAACTGAAGTGTCCTACGATAGATAATTGGCTAAAGAAGTGATGGTACATATATACAATGAAATATTACCCAGCTTTCAGAAGAGATGAAATACTGCCATTTGTGACTACATGGATGGACCTCAAGATAATCATGCTAAGCAAAATAAGCCAGACAGAAAAGTTAAAAATCACATATCAATTGTATGTGGGATATAAACCTAAAAGCAACAAATGAACAGGACAAACAAGCAGAGACTCATGGACAAGGACTATAGACTAGTAGTACCAGAGGATTGGGGGTGGGGGACGAGAGTATATGTATATGGGGTACAAGGGGTCAAATATGTGGTGACAGAAAAATCTAACTATGGGAGGCGAACACACTGTGTGTATATATATATATACACACATATGGTGTATATATGGTGTTTTAGAAATAACTGGAATTTGGAGTCAGAGCACTTTAATTTGCATCCAGGAGCTGTTTCTTATTAACTGAGTCTAAGAGTGATTTGACTAGTGCCATATAGTTTTGCCATCTGTAAAAAGGAATGAGACAATTATGAAGCAAATAATAAATTAATAATGATAATAATAATAAATTAATAATGATGATAATGATAATCATAATCATAATCATAATCATAACAGCCACCTTCAGGATGACAGGCTACACTTTTTCTTGCCAAACCTTGCTGAAATAACAGTAAAGAAGTATAAAAGGGAATACATCTGTAATAGAACTAAAAAGGGGATAAAGGGCTAAAGGTTGACCAGAGATTTTAACAAATTTCTGAAAGGTTGAAAACATAAGAGATTATTTTGACAGATGAAATAGTGGTGGATGCAATATTTCACAATACAGAAGAAGACACAAAGGAAAGAGGCAGATGAAAAGCCTCTGAATGTGGAGGGATTCTGAGTTAGGAGCTATCAGCTACAAAGAGTTAGACTGAGAAGTGAGATGGAACTCAGAATGAATAATGGAAATACTGTCAAAAATAGTTATAACATGTACTCTACATCTACACTCTCATGTGGAGAGACTACCTCTACTTTCAAACAGAATGATTCTACAAAAGAACTGAATGGTCTAGAGTCTATTGTGGTTCTTGGGCACCCTGTAGTAAAAGCTTCTTTGTTTTGACTACAAGGGAGATGCTTAACCTGCTTCCCTTATTTCTGTCCCCTCATCCTCCAAAATATAGCTCCCCCATGAGTGATATGCTTTCCCTTTCAGATAGAGAAATATATACACAGCACCAGAGGAAATAAATACCAACTGCTTAAAAAAATCAACCTGTTCCTACATTTCTAAGTTCAAATGTACAACCTAGGATTACATGGCATTTGAAGAAACCAACAATTCAAATTAGAAGAACTTAATGTAATATATATATATTTTAAATCCATAAGAATAAGAGAGAATTCAGGGAATAGAAAATAAATTAAAAACAGATCTATTTTAAATCCACGGAGATATTTGAGAAAATATTGCTCACATAAAATAAGAATAACATGCTATAAAAATAAGTATGCAAAGAAAAAAAAAACGTTCTTGAAAATTAAAAATATAATTCATTAAATACATTTGAGAAAAGAGAGAGAAATAAAGGAAATGTAAGAGATATAGAAGATTGCATATATAAGGTTGAATAACTATCTAATCAAAGTTCTAGAAAGATGGGGCAAGAAAATGGAGGGAATGAAATAACCAAAGAGATAATAGAAGAAAAGTCCCCAGAGTTTTATAAAACTGTATCTTCAACTTTAAAGATCCAGTAAATGTCCAGTAGAATAAGAACAGAAAAACTCACACTGAAACACATAACTAAAATTTCATAATAAAGTGAAATTTTAGGCATGATCCTGAAAGCTTCTGAGAGTGAGAGGTCAGTGGAAATTGGAAAATAGTGCAATGTCTCAAAGTTCTGATGAAAATAGTGCAATGTCTCAAAGTTCCGAAGGAACATTTTTTTTTTCTAGCATAGTATCTTATATCCAGGAAAGTTTTTAACAAGTTCTAGAAACTAAATAAAGACATTTTAGAACAGACAACGACTGAAAAAATTTAATAACTATACACACTTCTGAAAAACATTAAAGTTACCTGAAAATAAGGTTCAGCAAACCAAAAATAGAAGGAATCCAAGAATGAGATAAATAAGGAAGACTTGAGAGCAAAGAAACAGTGCAATGAAATGAAATTCCAGATGACAATACTGCAGCAAATCAGCAACAGGTCAGTATTAAACACAGACATATATGGACTCTATAAAGAATTTCTTTAAGCATATGGATTCAGTTTAACATTGTATAATATTGAAGTGGGTGGCCTTGATGATTAGGTGAAAGTATATGTTAAATTTATTAAGAAGAAAAAAAAACATGGTCAATTAAAAAACTCAAGGGTTAGGGAGAACAGATAAAAAAAAGGTCAGAGTAAGAAAGCAAAATAAAATACACTGTAAATTTTAGTAAGTAAGGTAGAAAAGGCAAGAAGGGCAGAAACTTTGAGGACGTTTTGGTGAGGAGGGAGGAGTTGTGAAATAATAGTATTCTAACAAGCACTAGCATATTCTCTATAACCTAAAATATTAGGAACTTAATATCCACTAAATAGAAAGAGACTGTTACAAACTATACTACACAAATATTGACAAAGTCATTTCCAAGAAGTGGCATATAATAAAATACATTTAACACTAAAACCACTTTGAATATAATTTCATTTTCATGATGCAGGAGAAATTCTAAAATCATGCATTGATCAAAAGTCATGATTCTGAATGTCTTGTCCTGGTGAGACATGAAAGTATTTGGTAATTCATCTGGGAAATAAAAGGCAAGGAATAGGTCTTTATTTTACACACACACACACACACACACACACACACACACACACACACACACACACGTGGATACCGAGGAACAGTATTCAAGACTACCAGGGTTTTCTATTTTTTTACTTATTATTATTTATTCCCACAGTACCTGGTCTTCCTAGGTGGTCTCCCATCCAAGTACTAACCAGGCCCGACCCTGCTTAGCTTCCGAGATCAGACATGGGGTTTGTTCAGGGCCCGTGGACTGGGGCTCCACTGGTGCATGAACCCAGGACTTTCTACGTGTAAAACAGACATGCTAACCGCTACACTCTGAAACCATATCTGAGTTTTCTAAACAATGATTAGAGCTCTGAAAACTGAAACATTATCTCCATGGGCATTGTGGAGATAGAAATTGTGCTTTAAGATTTCCAATTCATAAACTCATCAGTGGCAGGAAGAATGGGAACTGTCTGCTTCAGCACTCATCCCACCCTCACCAATGCTCTACCCCAATTTCCTTACTTTTCTGCTCTCAGGTAACATAGAATTTTTGTTTCAAGTAATATCCTATGGAATACTAGAAATGACATAGAAAGGGGGATTCAAGGACTCAGAATTTGGAGGGAGTGGGGAAACACCTAACCTATCCATCTCTACTCTTTCATTCTTAACTAGAACAATTTATTTCTTATCTGCTATATCTATTATGTTTTCTGATCAGCTTGCATTTGAAGAAAGAATTTGCTTCTAGAGGGAAACAGCCACAAAATAATTACTAAGTCACGAATTATTAGATTGTAAATCTATCTCCCATATTGAAAACTATTACATATCAATTGACTTTAGAGACGTGTCTCTGCTGCTTCTCAACCTTTGAATCACATGGAACTAACCAGTTTCATAAATAT
>NW_006443145.1:143739-158546 GCF_000325575.1 Pteropus alecto
ATACAGGATCACTTTCATTTGCCCATTAGAATCATCTCCTTCTTGAATTTCTCTTCCAGCACATCCTACCCTTGGCCCCATACATTGGTCTCGGGACCCACCTTGGATCCCTTTGCTATGACATTCCATCAAATAGCTCTCAATACACATTGCCCACATTTCAACTTTGTCTACCCCACAGCTTGGCATAGCTCTAGATTGGGTGGGTCTCTTATCAACTAAATACCCAACTCTGCCCTACCTAACTTCTTCATTAAGAGGGTAGGTCAAACAGAGAGATGAGCTCCCTCTGGAAGCTCAGTTTGAGGTGGGCATTAACACAGAACTAAACCAAGTTCACAAGGATGTGAGAAAGTCCTGTATGGCAGGCTTCTGCCTGACATAGTCTGGGATTCAGGATGTCATGCCTGCTGAGCACTCTTGAGGGGCCATGGTACACCCACACTACTGCATTCCCTGAAAGACAAACTCTGCCCTACTTATTCTGTGACTCATTCAACTCATGTTCCCTCTTGGAATTAACCCAAGGAAAAGAGTCCTCTCAGCAAAACCAAGCTTGCTTGCTTCTTTGCAAGTGGCCTACTTGTTTTATTTTTTGGAGTTTTACTTTACAAGTGCAGAGCAGCCTGAGGGCCAGTATTCTTCATTTTGTTTTGTGCGTCTCCTTAAAATTGTATCTTGGCTAGAACTAATCTTTCTCCTTTGGTAGTTTTATAACTCACAAGGTGAACTGTGACCCTAAAAGTTCAACAAGAATACCCTGAGGGTAAGTAAAAAGAACATCATGCATAGTATACACACTTCCAAGTACTAGAACAGGGACCTCAGGATGAAAGACACACATTCTACCTTGTTTGTGGGAAAATGGGACCAAGAGGGATGGAAGTATTAATATTTCAGGATAACCTCAGAACAGAGTTTAAATGCAATAGATACCTGGAAGCAGGGGAGAAGTATATTTTTAAAAAAATGTTCTGGGTTTGGGAACTGGATGATAGAAATAACATGTCTTCATTCCTCTAAATGCCCCACTATCCTAACCTTACACTAGATCTATGACAAATTTTAAATATTTGAATTTACAGATCTTAACCTAGGTTACCTAAAAATCAGAGTTTTAAATAAAAAGCCTATATACCACACTTTATTAGAGATAGCAGATCCAAGGAAGTAGGATTGAGGGGAAAGGAAGTACTGAATTATAGAAGGCAAGAGAGAAATATTAGAGGATATGTTTTCAAGCTAGCTGGCACTTAATAACAAGTGTAAGCAATTGCCTAGCCTTATGAGGCATCTTCAGAAAGCCTGTATGGATTGTTCATCTCAAAATAGCCAGTCATGATGTAAAAAAGAAAAATGTATCATCTAAATAGAGCAGGTTCCTGCATGAGAGAAGGTCTTACAGTGGAGCAAAATTTGCCACCCCAAAATGTGTCTCTGGCTTGAAGATTTTAGACTTTTTTTGTTATTTTTTGTTTGTTTGTTTGTTTTTTGTTTTTGTTTTTGTTTTTAAGAAACAGAAGAGTCATGGTTACCTCCTCCTTAACTGCCTAAAATAATTTAGATAAAGGGCTTACTCCAAGAATAGACCTATTGCCAGAGATATCTATAGAAAATATTGGCTAGGTGTGGTGGGTGAGATTCAGCTGTCCTAGAGATCTGAGTAACTCTGTATCTCATTGTCTCTGCATGGCCTAGCAAACATTTGTTTACCGAACATTTGCTTTTCCATCTCCATGTGAATTGCCTTCTTCCTCTTTGAAGTCCCAGATCACTACCCCATTCTCCCTAGCTCAAGATGGCATATAAGTTTCAAATGAAGGATTTTTCCTGGAGCCTCCCATGTTCTTGTGGAACCCTTATACATACAAAATTAAATTGGATTTTCTTCTGTTAATCTGTGACATGTGAATTTAATTCTTAGACCAGATAGAAGAACCTAGAAAGATAGAGTAAAATTTCTTCCTCAACAATCTCAAACACAGAGATACAGATGCTAGATGGAAATCAAGCCAGGGCACACTAAAATTGGTTGAGGCTTGGGGAATATGAAGGAGATATTAACAATATCTGCTACAACTTGACTGATTTTATAAATGTGTTACTTTTAAATTTTATTATTAAAGTTTTAGAGATCATTTTGGTTGTAGAGCATTTGTGGAAGACAGACTCTTGGCTAGCCCCCATTTTTCCTGCCTCCTAATATTAAGAGCTTTTTGTGATCTCCTCCACTTTAGAGTGAGAGGGAACTGTGACTTTCTTCCAACTAATAGATTAATTGATAGGATGTCACTTCCATGATTAGGCTACATGCAGTTGTGATTTCTGTCATCCTAGCAGCTTCTCTCCTTCCTGGCTTTGATAAAATAAGAGGGTTGATAATGGGACAAGATGAGCCTCTGGTGAGTGTTAGGAAGTATTAGTATAAAATAAAAAGGACCTGGAGAATAAAACAGGCTAGAGATCAGGTGAAGACATGATAATCATTTTGGGTAACAGGGAGGGTTTTTGAAATGCTACTACCAAGTGCAAAGACATTTTTAAGATATTTCAATTGGAAATGCTCCATGACAAGAATGTTCAATGAAAATGTGTGATTCCTATGTTAGAGCCCATTATACACTGCATAAAATTGTTTTAGCACAAAGCATTACACATAGTAGGACTTCCAAAGATGCTTTTAAGTTGTCTATGTATCTTTACTATAAATAATTGTATGGTTATGATAATGATGTTATTGGGCTAGGAGTTAAGTGAAGCAGACAAAGCTTTCTCAAAACCCACACCCTCTATGAGAGACAGAAAAAAAGGGAAATACAGTAGTAAAGGTAAACTCTATGCTTGCTAACTATCCCAGGGAGATTCATGAAGGAAAAGAAAATGGAAAACTCCCACTAGACACATGCGACCCAATATCACAGCCTTGAAAGAGGATGGTATGATAATTAATATTATTTTTCTGCATTTAATGCAGTAGTAAGATAATGAATACATTAAAGAATGAATCTCTGGTCTCAGAAAAATGTAGTATGGCAGTCAGGACCATGAGGGAGTACTGCTTTATTCAGGCTTTCTTTAGGCACGGAATCCAGTAGCAATAAATAAATGTTCAGAAGGAGAGGAGAAAGAGAGAAAGGAGTATTTCCCCATTTACAATCTATACTTCCTTCATATAGGCTGAAGCAGCTTTTCTCTGCCATTTTGTAATGGTTAGATTTCCTGCACACAGTACTAAGGCTTATGATATGAAATCACTGTGGTTTGGTAGAGGGATTTAAGGATTACTGTACATAGTATACAAGGTTGATGTGGGGCTAGGGAGTGGGCTGAGAAAGAGTATTCTAAAGCCGAGAATAAAGTGTTATATTCCTACCTCTAAGACTGAAACTAGAAGAGCTTGTTTATAAAATATTTTCAAAAGTATAGAGTTCCTTCTATATTTGAAAGCACTATCCTGGACCTTCTAGAATAATGAAAGCTCAAAAAAAAAAAAAAGAGCTTAAGAAGCAACTGAAGCACTGAACTAACACCAAACTTTAGGATAGAACAATTTGTGGGGAAATCATCCTCAGAACAATTGATTTTTCAGTGCATTCAACAACTACCTAATAGTTACAGCCATCAACTTAAGGGGGCAAATATACACCACCATATAAAACTCTAAATGTGCTTTACAATAGCTACTATTTCAGAGAAATAAGACCTTATTTAAAAGATGAATTCTTAAAGCTGTTGCAATTTGTGAGTAACACTAATGGGCAAGGGAGGAGCTGGTTTCAGTAATAGTGCTTTACTTTTTTGTAAAAATGCTACTCAATAGCCCACATCCTATTTCTTCTTTCATACAATTCTTGCTACCCAAGGCAGGGTACAGGAGGAGAGAAGGAACTTGAACGATCAAACACAAAGATTAAATAACAGAACACCCCCGCAAACAGAACCCTTCCTGACACTCACTAGCCAGCAATTCTTGTATCTAATATTATTTTTAAAATTCGAACAATGTACAAACACTTTTTAAAGAAAAAGAACAAAGAATTCAAGTGCTATCTGTACTGTTTCTTATTATTTAAATATGAAGGGACATAATGCTAGTCATAATAAGCTGCTCATATATATTGTTATTGCACAAATATAAATTAAAAATAGATTTATGAATAAAATATGAGCAAAACCACAAAATGACAAAATACAAATGAACAATATTAATGTGATAAAGAGGATACAATCGAGTCAAACTAGTATTTACGATGTAAATATTAACTCCCTCATGCTTTTGTTCATTCATTCAACACACCTTCACTGAACACCTACTATTTCCAATAGGGGCTTCAGATACATCAATGTGCAAAACAAATTCTCCGCTTTCATAGAGATCACAGTCTAGTGGTATAAGACAGATAATAAACAAAATAAATGAGTGAACTCTATCGTGTGCCAGATGATGATGAGTGCTAAAGAGAAAAAGCTAGGGAAAAAGATGTAAAGATTTGGGAGAAAAGGAATTTGTAATTTGTAATATATGAAAGACCTCACAGAGAAGATGACATTTGTTATAAACTTGAAGAAGATGAAAGAGTGAGTATTTGGGTATTATTTTGGGTAGAGGGACAATGGTGCATGTTCCAGACAGAGTGAACAGTGAGTACAAAGGCTCTGTTTTTAAAGTGGTTTTGCCAAAGGCAAGTTTTTTGAGTTCAGCAAACTTTTACTACTATGTGCCATATGACCAATTTCCCCACCACTTTTCCCTTTTTCATACCACTGTGAAGTCTTTGCTTTTACTGTGTTGGCTGTTAGTGGAGGTTAAAGACATTTTCTTTTACTGGAGGTTAAAGACATCTCTTATATATCACGTCTGCTATATATTTTAAAATTATGTAATATGAAAGTTAATTTTACCTGTCAACTTTACTGACCTAAAGGATGTCTAGATAGCTGGTGAAACATTCTTTACGTGTGTGTCTTTGAGGGTGTTTCTGGAAAAGATTAGCATTTGATTCAGTAGACTGAGTGAAGAGATCTGCCCTCACCAATGTGGTGGGCATTATCCAATCTGCTGGAGATCCAAAGGGAAAAAAAAAAGCAGAGGAAGAGCAAACTGTGTTCTTGAGCTGAAACATCTATCTTCTCCTGTTCTTGTATCATCGAGTTCCTAGTTCTCGAACCATTGGACTCTGGGACTTACACCAGTGGGCACATGGTGCAAAGCATGTTGGCACTGAAGCCAGGCCACATGCTCTGCTCTCATAGCTCTTGGACTTAGTTTAACAGCTTTTGATTGTCATATTTTTATGAAGGCAATCCAACTTCAGTCATCATCTGCATTTAACATCCTTGAAGGTATAAGCATACTTCCATGTCCTGGGGTGGTCGATATATGCCCAGAATAATTTATAAACTTTCCTATGTTATACCAGTCTAGATGACAAAAGGTCTATGTCTGAGACTTACGTATGTTTATTCCACAAAACAAACTGTGTCTCATCTATGACCCCTGCCTTCCATAGGTTTTATGTGCTATTGGAAGTTATCTCAAATCTTGGTGAAGAATGGGTCTCTCTTGCTGGATAATTTTCTTAGGCATCAAATATTATGAAATTTTATTCAATCAAGAAACATCATTGAATTGCTTTGCTGTAGACTTAATGTACAAGATATACTTTCACATATTATGTAAGGACACTTTTTTGAAATTACAGTGCTAAAATAAATGGCACAGCACTGTGAGGTAAGCAACAAGTACTTTACCAGTTTGATTCTGTTTGTGACATTTAAATATCTAAACCATGACTGATTATGCTGGGGATGAGGGTGTAGCAGATTACATTTTTCAAAAAATGCCCCTCTTCACATGCTCTTCTGCAATGTGACCTTGCTACCACCCCAGCAAGAAATAGAACTTATTTCTCTACCTTTTAAATCTGGGTAGGCTCTGTGACTGCTTCGGCCTTTAGAATATGGCAGAAGTAACCCTGTGCCAGTTCTAGGTAAAACCATTAGTTGGTCTAGCAAATTCTTCTTCCTGTACCTTGGAAGCCAGCCACCAAGTTAAAAGTTTAATCACCTTAAAACCATCACACTGTGAGAAGCTGAGGCCACACACAGAAGATGAAATCCCATATGAAGAAACATAGAGAAAGAGAGGGAGAGAGAGAAGAAAGCATCAAGCATGTAGTGAAGAAGTCACCATGGAAGTAGCTCTAGCTGTGGTCACCCCAATTAATGCCACATGGATTCAAGAAGGGCACAGCTAGGCACTTCCTGGATTCCTGACTTATAAAATCATAAAGAAAATAAAATTATTTTTCAATACACTAAGTTTTGAGGTAGTTTGTTATGTAGCAATAGATAACTGAAGCAAAGGGCTTTGCTAATAAACCAGTTAATTAATCAAATATGCTGATGAGTGTAAGAGGTTAGGTGCATTACTGAAATTGTGGAGCCATACTGCCTGCCTTTAGATTCTGGCTTTGCCACTTTAAAGGTCTATGATGTTGAGCAACCCATGTCTCAGTTCTCTCATCTGTAAAATGGAGATAATAATGACTAACTCACGAGGTTGTTATGAGAATTTAATTAATTAAAACTTATAACAGTGTTTGAAACTAAGAAGTGCTTTATAAATTTTAACTATTATTATTGTGGTATGTAGCTGGAACTCAACAATGTTAACCAGTATAGTGTCCTTATGTTCAGCATAGTAAGAGTGAGTGTTTAGATTCAGACAGAACTGAGACTAAATCCTAGATTGACCTTCTGTGTGTAATTCTGGAGCCCTCTCTGGGCCTCAATTTTCCTATCTGTGTTATGGGGATAGTAGTATTTCTTAAGGTTGTTGTGAGTATTAGATGAGCTAACCAGGTTAAGTGCTGGGCTCAGAGCCTGGCACATAGTTCATATTTAGTAATTGTTGATTCTGTTAGCACCCAACCTTCTTTGATTCCACACAGGATGAAACTCTATCAGCATAAGAGAAGAAGCTGGCTAGTTTTAAATTCTTCAGCAATATTAAACATAAAGTATACTCAAGTTTCTGGGTAAAGGCCTAGTTCAGTTGTTTTCAAGTAATATCTGAAAGCATACCTATTTGCAGGAATAACCTGCTGATACCCAGTTTTCTTTTCTTTTAATAGAATACTATTCCTGTCATACAAAACTGTATGATTTGAGTAGCAGTAATTGGCTGAGGATGAGCTGCATCAATTATCTATTACAACTCCAAGCTATCAGTCAAAACATATGTTATTTCTTATGCGCCAAGCAACCAAAGGCATCAAACTAACAAGAACTCAGAAGAGCAGATAAACATGAATGTTAAGCTACAAAGTTGCCAGGATTACACAGCACTATTGGAATCCTTAGTCACATCAGCTCTGTGTGGCAGGAACCAGATGCAAGTAGAAACAAAGAGGTAGGTGATGGTGGAGGGACAATGGGATAAAAACGATCTCAAGACTACGGCTGACATAAACTTAGAATGCAAACATTGACTCTAGTGCAGGGAGTGTACAAAGCCTCATCAAAATAAAGGCAAGAAGACTTAGCCAATGATTTTTGGAGACTTGTCCTTTGTACATAAGCAATAAGAAAACTTAGAGTGATACCTAATCATAAGAACAAAATAGAGAAGTGGACCAGAATAAATCACATTTTAAGTGAGCAGAGTCAAGGACCAGGAAGGACAAAATTCTCAGTGCCCGTTTTATATCAATGCGGAAAACTAGCTCATTTATACCTGTCATTGTGCATAAATCAGTCTTTAAGCTTGGTGGAGGCAGAAATTCTTCCTCTGATACATTATATTTACCTGAAAATGGGTTTCCATAAAACCATATATTTTGTTTAGTAAGAAATATGTCAAAACTACAAGAATTGACCCCCAAAGGAAAATAGGTTTGAGAAAAAAAAAAGGGTGAAAAATACTTGTAAAAGATATTAAAGCATGGTCAAATTTGTGGTATAATGGGGAAAATATAATATCATAGGGTAGAGGCTTCTAACTAAGAATGAGCTCTGAATTCCAGATTCCTCAATGAGTAGTGATCTAATGACCTCTATCCAATGTTAAGATCCCCCCAAATCATATAATAACATGGTATTTATTATTTATTTAGTACCAACTGTATGCTAGGCTCAGTGTTCCTCTTTTCAAATGCATGGCTTTATTTAATCTTTACAATAATCCTATGATGCAAGAACTATTTTTAATCTTCATTATGTAAGTAAATAAATTGAGAAATATAAATTAACTTATTTGCTCAAAGTTACACCACTACTAAATGGCTGAATCAAGATATGAAATTAAAACTCCTTGATGCCAATGGCTGACCTTGGACTGGATGGGAGCCCCTCCTAAGAAGCCACAGAACCAAAAC
Organism: Pteropus alecto; assembly: GCF_000325575.1. Classification (NCBI taxonomy): domain Eukaryota; kingdom Metazoa; phylum Chordata; class Mammalia; order Chiroptera; family Pteropodidae; genus Pteropus; species Pteropus alecto. Next base: position 152,118 of record NW_006443145.1, read on the forward strand.
AATTGGTGGTCAGCTTCAGACAAAAACAGAGCACCACTTGAATAGCCCAAAAAGGGACACATCCAGAGGGTGGTCACAGAAGGCATCAGAGCCCTTTGGGGTTAATCCAGCTTCATGGAGTCAGCTGCCACATAGTAGGTTGTACACTGTGGTCATGGCCAATCCTCACAGCCAGTCAATTTGTGAGTGAATACAATCCACTGACATGCCAACAGCAATCAAGGCTCAACTACAATAGGAGGCCACACACAACCCACACAAGAAACATTCCTGGAGCACCCAGTTTAAAAGCTCAGGGAGATGGTGCCGCACAGCTCCAAAAGACACCTACTAATGGGGCTTCCCTACCAAGATTGAGAGATATAACAGATCTACCTAGTACATAGAGAGAAGCACAGAGAGACAGCCAAAGTGAGGAGACAAAGAAACATGTTTCAAATGAAAGAATGAGAGAAAATACCAGAAAAAAAGAACTAAATGAAATGGAGGCGAGCAACCTACCAGATACACAGCTCAACACGCTAGTTATAAGGATACTTAAAGAACTTAGTGAGAACTTCAACAAAAAACATAGTAAGAATAAAAAAAGACAGAAACTTTAAAAAAAGAACTAGTCAGAAATGAAGAATATAATAACTGAAGTGAAGAATACACTAGAAGAAATCAACAACAGATTAAATAAAACAGAGGATCGAATCAGTGATTTACAAGTTAAGGTAGCAGAAAACACCCACTAGAACAGCAAAAAGAAAAAAGAATCCAAAAAAAAAAAAAAACGAGGATAGCTTAAGGGGATTCTGGGACAACATCGAGCATACCAACATTCACATCACAGGGATACCAGAAGAAGAACAGAGAGAGCAAGGAATCAATAACCTATTTGAAGAAATAATAACAGGAAACTTCCCTAACCTGATGAAGGAAATAGACATACAAGTTCAGGAAGTACAGAGAGTCCCAAACAAGATGAACCCAAAAAGGCTCACACCAAGACACATCATATACAAAATGCCAAAGGTTAAAAACAAAGAGAGAATCTTAAAAGCAGTGAGAGAAAGGCAGTTAGTACCTACAGAGAGCGCCCATTAGATTGTCAGCTGATTTCTCAACAGAAATTTTGCAGTCCAGAAGGGATTGTCACAAAATATTCAAAATGATGAAAAGAAAGAACTTACATCCAAGACTACTCAATTCACCAAAGCTATTGTTTAAAATTGAAGGAAAGAAAAAGTATATTTTTGTGATTTTTCCCTGTATTAAAAAAAAATAGGAATTACTATCAAAGAATTGACCTTTCTGATATTGAAATCATTAGGCAGCAGAAACAGGGTGAGAACCAAGTGCTCATTTCCCAGTACTGAATCTTTTCTTTCCATGGCCCCTTTCTACTGAGTAGACATTCTTACTGGCAAACTTTTCTGTTCTGCTCTGGGAATATAGCAGCACTACTTCAGAGGTTCCCCAGAGCTGCCACAGGCATCACAAAGCTTGTATGTCTTTCTCAGGAGCTGTGGGAGGCCACCTGTACTTTTCTGCTTTTACATCCCAGAGGCTACCTTCCCATTTTAAAAATTGAGGTCATTCTTGTAACTTGTTCATGTAGTAGTGTTCTTTAACTTAATGTGCACAGTTACATAGGAACTGAGTTAATCTTCATATTTACAGGCCCCACCTACCCAAGATTCTGATGAATTCAGATTGGATTAGGGCCCAAGACTGCATTTTTTTCCCAAGCACTTTCATGTGATTCTGATGGAGGTGACACATAGACAATTTTAATAAATGCTGCCTGACAAACTTATCCTTGGCAGTACTGTGCTGTAACAAATCGCTAAAAGACACACATGAGCACACACTTAAATATACACACAGATGAACACCTTGCTTTATGCAGCAATTTTTTTTTCTAAAAAAGTTGTGTGTGTATCACATTTTATACCTCAGTTCACATGTGAAATACTACTTTACATTCATGTAGTACTTCCAGGAAAAGGTTGTTGAATCTTTAGCACTTAAGCATAATGCTTGGTGCCTAGTATTGGTTGAATTGGTATTGGTTGAATGAAAGACTGTTGAAAGTGTAGCTTTATAAGTCAAAGACTTATTCAACATACAACAGTATATCTTAACATCATTCACTCCTATCTCTATTTAATAATTTTAAAACATTGCTCTTATTTAGGATTCAGAAAGGGGAAAGACAAAACATAAGACATACACTGAAATAGCTTTGTGAATGAGAACCCTTTAGAGAAGTAGTTACCTTAGTCTCAGGATCTTCCTTTTCCTCTTTAACCTTAAAAGTTATAACCTCAGCCTTGCCAGGAGAATTTACGATCTATTATATTTGTAACTCCAAGAGAAGGAGAAGGAATGTGATTAACGGGATCAACATAAGGCCTCAGATTCCCATTTTCCAAATAACAGAGAAGACTAGTTTTGTTTTTGAATCAACAAATTACAATATATTATTTAACAAAGTGAATTAGAATTTTCCAAACAGGTATGAAACAGCGGTACATATACTCACTAGGACAGAAGTTGATAAAGGTTTTACCAGCCTGGATTAGGAGATCAAAATACAGCAAAGAACTGCCTCTGGTTCAGGCATTTTTTTCTGAGCTGCTAAATAGAGGTTTTCAGTAGATTTCTTTATGTGACAGCTTGCCTGTTAACAGAAAAATATTGATTTCTCTGGCTTAGCAATGAGAGTCCTAAAACATTTCATCCCTAAACTCATAAATTGGTAATTAAAAAATTAAGCTTTCCCAAGGAGTTTGCTTGGCCTCAAATATTTGATTGGACAAGGCAGGGATATTTTTCCTGATTCTGCAGTTAAAAGCCAGATTTTCCACTTTCTCTGGTTTGACTTATTGGATAAGACTTTTGAAAAATGGAACTTGTACTTAGTGTGTTTTATTTTAACCTCAATGATGATATGCATCTCAGCAGTAAATTGTTAAATAGCTATGTTACATATGCTGAATGAATGATGAACCCAATTGTGTATTCAGCTATCCTCATAGAGTATCTGGAAGGTAATCAGGGTCAAGATTGAGAGATAGAAAAAAAGGGAGGGAGAAAGATTTAATACTTATTTTTCTGACAAATGAAGGATTGTTGATTTGTGCCAAACTAGGCTTAAAAATACTAAAACCAACATATATGATACAATCACTGCTGACGCATGCTCCATACACCATGAAGGGTCTTGTGAAAATTGTGTTCGTAAACTTCCTCATCAACACTTAACAAAGATGATAAGATAGAAGCACAAATACAGTGGCTCACATTCTATACTCTTTCTAAAGCTTTTGCGTACACAGTATCTCATTTCATCATCATAATAGTCCTTTCATGTAAGAATTATAATCATTCTGCTCTTATTTTCTTTATTTTTGACAGCTTTATTGAGGCATAATTGGCATACAATAAGCTGCACATATTCAAAAGTTACAATTTGATAAGCTTTGACATATGCATGCACCCATGAAACTTTTACCGCAATCAAGATGTTTAACATATGTTTTGCCCCAAAATGTTTCCTCTTGCCCCTTTGTGATCTTTCCCTTTTACTCCTCCTACACCTCTCCCAAGTAAGAACTAATTTACTTTTTTTTTGCTTTTATTGTTTTATTTTAAATAGTCATTATTTCTTTTTTTTAATTTATTTATTTATTTTAATTAGTTTCAAGTATACAGTACATTGGTTAGACATTTATATAGTTTATAAAATGATCCCCCTAATTGCTCCTTCTCTCCTCTGGTTTTCCATCTAGCCAATATATTAATGATAATTGTATTTCCTATGTGGTGCTCCCCATCCCTGTGACCATCTATCAACTACCAATTTGTACTTCATTAACTCTTCACCCTATTTTTCCAGTTCCCCAAACCGCCCCCCTCGTCTGTCACCAAATAGTCTACTATATTTGTGAGTCTGTTTTTGATTAGTTTGTTCTTTTTGTTCCTAGATTCCACATATAAGTGAAATCATATGGTATTTATCTTTCTCTGTCTGACTTATCTCATTCAGCGTAATAACCTCCAGGTCCATCCATGTAGTAGCAAATGGTAGGCTTTCATTTTTTTTAATGACTGAGTAATATTCCATTGTATATATAAACCATAACTTCTTTATCCAATCATCTGTTGGTGAGCATTTAGGTTGCTTCCATATCTTGGCTATTATACATTGTGATGCCATAAATATTGGGGTGCATAGATCTTTACAAATTATTGTTTTGGTTTTCTTTGGATAAATATCCAGAAGTGCAATTGCTAGGTCAAAAGGTATATCCATTTTTTAATTTTTTTGAGAAACATCCAGACTGCTTCCACAATGGCTGTACCAATTTGTAATCCCACCAGTGTATGAGGGTTCCCTTTTTTCTGCATCCTCACCAACACTTGTTCTTTGATTTATTGATGGTAGCCATTCTGACAAGTGAGAGATGATATCTTATTGTGGTTTTAATTTGCATTTCTCTGATGATTAGTGACTTTGAACATCCTTTCACATGTCTATTGGCCATCTGTATTTCCTTTTAGGAGAAGTATCTATTCAGGTCTTCTGTCCATTTTTTAAATTGGATTGTTTGTTTTGTTTTTTTTTTTTCTTGTTGAGTTATATGATTTCCTTATATATTTTGAATATTAATCTCTTATCAGATGTATCATTAGTGAATATCTTCTCCCAATCAGTTGGTTGTCTTTTTGTTTTGTTGATGGTTTCCTTTGCTGTCCAAAAACTTTTTAGTTTGATGTAGTCCCATTTGTTTATTTTTTCTTCTGTTTCTCTTGCCCAGGGAGATATATCCGAAAAGAAATTACTGTTAATATCAGAGAGTTTACTATCTATGTTTTCTTCTAGAAGTTTTATGGTTTCGGTTCTTACATTTAAGTTTTTAATCCATTTTGGGTCTATTCTTGTATACAGTGTAAGAAGGTGGTACAGTTTCATTTTTTTCTTTTTTTGCAAGTATCTGTCTAATTTTTCCAACACTATTTATTGAGGAGACCGTCTTTACCCCATTTTATATTCTTACCAAGTTTATCATATATTAAGTAAGCATATAGGTGTGGATTTATTTTGGGATCTATTCTGTTCCATTGATCAATGTATCTGTTTTTATGCTAGTACCATGCTGTTTTGATTACCATAGCCTTGTAGTATAGTTTGATATCAGGTGGTGTGATACTTCCAATTTTGGTCTTCTTTCTCAAGATTGCCGTGGCTATTTGGGGTCTTTTATGGTTCCATATAAATTTTAGGATTAATTGTTCTAGCTCTCTGAAAAAATGTCATTGATATTTTGATAGGGATTGCATTGAATCTATAGATTGCTTTGGGTAGTATGGCCAATTTAATGATGTTCATTCTTCCTACCCATGAGCACATCATATGATTCCATGTACTTGTATCTTCACTTTCTTTTTCAATGACATCATTTTCTTAGAACAGGTCTTTTACTTCCTTGGTTAATTTGGTATTTTATTGTTTTCGATGCAATTGGAAATGGGATTGTTTTCTTAATTTCTCTTTCTGAAAGTTCATCAGTGGTGTATAAAAATACCACTGACTTCTGAATATTTATTTCATAACCTGCTACTTTACTGAATTCATTTATCAGTTCAAACAGTTTTTTTGGTGGAATATTTCGTGTTCTCTATATATAGCATTATGTCATCGACAAATAACGAGAATTATACTTCTTTCTTTCCAATTCAGATAACTTTTTTCTCTTTCTTGTCTTATTGCTGTGGCTAAGACTCTCAATACAATGTTGAAGAGGAATGGTGAAAGTGGGTGTCCTTGTCTTGTTCCTGATCTAAAGGAAAATGCTTTTAGCCTTTCCCCATTGAGTAAAATGTTAGTTGTAGGTTTGTCATATATGGCAGTTATTATGTTGAGGTATGTTCCTTCTATTCCCACTTTGGTGAGAGTTTTTATCATAAATGCATGCTGGATTTTGTAGAACGCTTTTTCCATATCTATTGATATGATCATATGGTCGCTATTTTTTGATTTGTTAACATGGTGTATCACATTAATTGATTTGCAGATTTTGAACCAACCTTGCATCCAAGTTATAAGTCCAATTTGATCTTGGTGTATGATATTTTTAATGTATTGCTAAATTCTGTTTGCTAATATTTTGTTGAGGATTTTTGTATCAATGTCCATAGAGATATCAGCCTATAGTTTTCTTTTTTTGTAATGTATTTGTCTGGTTTTGGAATCAAGGTAATGGTGGTCTCATAAAAGGAGTTAGGGAGCCTTCTCTCTTCTTGAAATTTTTGGAATAGTTTGAGAAGAATAGGTGATAATTCTCAAAAGTTTGGTAAAATTCACCTATAAAGCCATCAGGTCCAGGACTTTTGTTTTTTGGCAGGTTTTAGATTACTGATTCTATTTCATTGGTGGTA
>NW_006443145.1:158642-166936 GCF_000325575.1 Pteropus alecto
AATACTTTGTATATCTGTGATATCAATTGTGACTTCTCCTTTTTCTCTGATTTTATTGATTTGGATCCTCTCTCTTTTTTCTTGATGAGTCTGGATAAATTTTTATCCGTCTTGTATATCTTTTCTAAGAATGAACTCTTGATTTTATTGATCTTTTTTTTGTATTGTTTTGTTTGACTCGATTTTGTTTTTTCTGCTCTGATCTTTATTATTACCTTCCTTCTCCTCATATTGGGCTTTGTTTGCTGCTCTTTTTCTAGTTTCTTTAGGTGTTAGGTTAGATTGTTTATTTTATTTTTTTGTTTCTTGAGGTAGGCCTGTATTGCTATGAATTTCCCTCTTAGGACTGTTTTTGCTGTGTCCCATATATTTTGAGTCATTGTGTTTTTATTTTCATTTGTCTCCAGGTAGCTTTTGATTTCTTCCTTGATCTCATTAATAACCCATTCATTGTTTAGTCGCACGCTATTTAGCATCCATGTGTTTGCATATTTTCCAGTTTTTTCTTGTAATTTATTTCTAGTTTTATACCATTGTGATCAGAGAAGATAAATAATATGATTTCAATCTTCTAAAATTTATTGAGACTTGTTTTGTGTCCTAACATGTGGTCTCCTCTGGAAAATGTTGAATGTGCACTTGAGAAGAATGTATATTTTTCTGCTTTTGAGTAAAATGCTCTGAAAATATCTATTAAATCCATCTTGTCTAGTGTGTCTTTTAAGCCCATCATTTCCTTGTTTATTTTTTGCCTGGAAGATCTGTCCATTGGTGTCAATGGGACAGCTAATCTGCTTTTTGTCACTATGGATTAGTTTGCACTTTCTAAAATTTTGTGCAGATAGAACTATTATGTTAAATACTTATTTGTGTTGGTCAGCATAATCATTTTGAGTTTATTTATGTTGTATATATCAAAGTTCATTCCTTTTCATTGTTGACTAGTATTCCATTTATGGTTATACAACAATGTTGATACATTCACCTGCTGAGGACACTGGGGTTGTTTCCAGTTTGGGGTTATTACAAATAGCATTGTGATGAACATTCATGCAAAAGTCTTTGTATAAACATGTGCTTTATTTTATTATGGGTAAATGTTTACATGTGAAATGCCTGGATCATATGGTAGGTATATATTTAATTTCTTAAGAAATTGCAAAAATGTTTTCCAAAGTGGTCATATCATTTAATACTCTCAGTAGCAGTGTATAAAAATTCCAGTTCCTCTTTAATCATGCCAAATCTTGGTATGGTAAGTCTTCAAAATTTCAATTAAATTTAAATTTAATTTAATAAATATGTAATAGTATTTCATTTTGGTTTTAATTTACATTTACTTACTGACTATGTTAACTATCTTTTCCTGTGCTTACTTGTCATCACAATACATTTGATGAAATGTCTGTTAAAAACTTTTGCTCATTTTTATTGGGTTGTTCTTTTTATTACTGAGTTTTGAGATTCTTTATGTATTCTGAATACAAATCCTTTATTATACGCATGTTTTGAAAATATTTTCTCCCAGTCTGTGGTTTGTCTATTCATTCTTTTAGCAATGTCTTTTGTGGAGCAGAAAAAATTAACTTCGTTGAAGTACATATTATCATTGTTTTTTTGGATCATACTTTTGATGTGCTATATAAGAAATCTTTTCCTCATCCAAGATCACAAAAATATTTTTCTGTTTTCTTCTAAAATGTTTATAGTTTTGGTTTTCATATTTAAGTCCAGGGCTCTTACTGAGTTAAATTTTATATTTGGTTCCAGCACCACTGTACAAAAGACTCTCCACTGACTTACCATTAACTTTTGTCTAAAATCAGTTTTCCATATACATAAAAGTTTATTTTTAACTCTAACTCTATACTCTGTTCCATTTATCTGTTTATCTATCGTGATGTAGTCCTTTGTTTTCTTGATTGTTATAGCTGTATAATAAGTTAAAATCAAGTAATGTGTGTCCTCAAAATTATTGTTCTTCAAAGTTGTTTTAGTCATTCTAGATCTTTTGCATTTCCATATGAATTTTAGAATTTGGTTTCCATTCTCTGCAAAAATAGTCCTATTGATACTTTGGGATTACGTTAAATCTATAGATCAATTTAAGATAGATTCATATCTTAATTATATCAAGTCTTCTGACCTATGAACAAGGTATACTTTTCCATTTATTCAGGTCTTGTTTAATTTCTCTCAGCAATGTTTTGTAATCTTAGGTATACAAATCTTTCCTGTCTTTCATATTTATCCAAGTATTTCATGTTTTTGATGTTATTTTAAATGTTACTATTTATTTAACCTCAATATCTTATTGTTTATTAATAGCATTTAGGAATATGATTGATTTCTGCATATTGACCTTGTATCTTGCAACTTTGCTAAACTTATGTTTTAGTTCTGGTAGCTTTTTTTGTAGACACAGATTTTCTATGTAGATACTCATGTTGTCTATGAAAAAAAGAGAGTTTCACATCCTTTCTTATCTGAATACCCATATTCATTTTCTATTGCTGCCTAACAAATTACCCCCAAATTTAGCAACTTATGACAATAAACATTTATTTCACAAGTTCTCTGCATAGGGATTCTAGACATGGCTTAGCCGTATGCACTTGCCTAAAAGTTTCTCACAAGCTGTGGCTATTGTTTCATCTGAAGTCTGAGTTCAGGGAAGATCAGCTTTCAAGCTCATCCATGTGGTTTTTGGCAGGATTCATCTTCTCACAGGCTGTTGATAGTGGGTATCAGTTCCTCTCTGGCTATTGGCCTGGAGACTTCAGTTCTTTGACACATGGGGCTTTCCATAGGGCAACTTAGCTTCCCTCAAAGCAAGCTAACAAGAGAGCAAAAAATGTTAAGCAAGATGGCAGTCACATGCATTTTGTAAGCTAACTTCAGAAGTAATATCCTATCACTTTTGCAGAATTCTATTTGTTAAAGATGAGTCACCATTAAGTCTGGCCTATACCCAGTGGGAGACCTTATCATTAGAAGCCATTTTAGAGTCAATCTAACACAATGCCCTTTATCAAGTTGAGGAAGTCTCCTTTTATTCTTAGTTTTTATCAAAAATGTATGTTGTATTATGTTAATTAATTTTATTTCTATTGAAATGATTGTGTAGTTTCTTTTTTAGTTTATGTGGTGACTTTTAAAGTTTGTTTACATTGTTCGATATTCAAATGTTAAACCCAAACTGAATTCCTAAGATAAACATCACTCGATCAGGATGCGTTATTTTTTTATATATTGTTTGATTCTATATGACAAAATTTTGTTTATAATTTTTGTATTCATGTTAATGTAATATAAGGTATATTAATCTACAGTTTTTTTCCTTCTTCTTATAATGTGTTTGCCTGGCTTTGGTGAGAGGGTGGTAACGTTGGCCACATGGAACCAGTTGGGAAGTAGTCCTTCTTCAATTTTCGAAAAGAGTTTGTATAAAATTAGTATTATTTCTTTCTTATGTATTATTTCTTTCTTATCTATTTGGGCATAGAGTTTTCTTAGTGGGAAAGTTTTTAACCATAAGATAAAATTTTTAATGGATATAGACCTATTCAAGTTATCTATGTCTTCTTGAGTAAGCTTGGTAGTTTCTGTCTTCAAGGAATTTTTTTCCATTTCATTTAAGTTGTGAAATTTATTAGCATAAACTTGTTCATAACATTCCCTTCTTACTCTTTTACTATAAGTAGGATTTGTAATGTCATCTTTCTCATTCCCGATATTGGTGTTTTGTATTCTGTATCTCTTTTTTCATGAGAAGTCTAGCTAGAGGCTTATCAACTTTTTTTTTTCAAAGAAAGAATTATTGGTTTACTTTCCCCTTTTTCTGTTTTCTATTTCACTGATTTCAGCTTTGCTTTTTATTAACTCCTTGCTTCTGCTTACTTTTCTTTTTCTAATTTCTTAGGACACTGATTGAGACTGTCTTTTCTAATATAAGCATTTAGTGCTATAAATTTATTTCTAAGTACTTCTTTAGAAGCAGTTCAAGAATTCTGATACGTTGGCTTTTCATTTTCACAGTACAGAACACAGTCATGCACCACATAACAATCTTTGGTCAACAACAGACAGCATATAAAACTGTGGTCCCATAGAATTATAATGGAGCTGAAAAATTCTTATCACCTAGTGATGTTGCAGCCATTGCAGCATCATAGTGCTAAGCATTATTTACATGTTTGTGGTGATGCTGGTGTAAACGTACCTACGCACTGCCAGTCATATAAAAGTATAGCACATACAATTATGTATAGTACATGATGCTTGATAAAGATAATAAACAACTATATTACTGGTTTAAGCATTTGCTATAGTTTACTTTTTATAATTTTATAAATCTAAATAATGTACTCTGCTGTAAAACAATATGTCATGTTAACCTGGCAGCAGCCTCATATATCTTGTGTTTAACTGTATCTCTTGATTGCATCATTTTCTCTTGTGCTTAATTTATTTTAATGTTTTGTACAGTAACATATTATACATATTTTTAGCCTAGAAGCAATAGGCTATACCATAGAGCCTAGACGTGTAGTAGGCTATACATTTATGTTTGTGTAAGTGCATTCTATGATGTTCCCACATTTATGAAATCACCTAAGAATGCATTTCTCAAAATGTACTAAGTGGCACATGACTATACTTCATAATTTCTCTTTTGATTTCTTCTTTTTCCATGGATTATTTAAAACAGTGTTACATTATTTAATTTTGAAATATTTGGGTATTTTACAAATATTTTTGTTATTGATTTTTAATTTAATTCCATTGTGGTTAGAGAACCTAATGTGTATAACTTGTATACTTTTAAATTTATTGATACTTTTATTATGTCCCAGAATATGGTCTATCTTGGTAAATATTCCTTGTGTACTTAAAAGGGAGATGTTTTAATGCTGTTATTGAGTGTATTGTTCTATAAATGTCAATCAAGTAAAATTGTTTGATAGTGTTGTTCAAGTCTTCTATGTTCTCACTGATTTTCCATCTACTTATTCTATCAATTATAGAGAAAGAAGTATTAAAATCTCCAACTATAATTGAGTATTTATCTATATTTTCTTACAGCTCTATCAGTTTTTGCTTCATGTTTTTAAAAACTGTTTTATTAGGTTAATGGACATTTAAGTTTATTATGTCCTCCTGATGAATTAACCCTGTTATCATTATGAAATAACCTTCTCTATCCCTGGTAATATTCCTTGCTCTAAAACTTTCTTTATTTGTTATTTATATAGCCAGTAAAGCTTTCTTTTGACTAGTGTTAGCATAATTATCTTTCACTGTCCTTTTACTTTTAAACTATTTGAGTTATAATATTTAAATTTATTTCTATTAGGAGTATATAAGTGGGTCTTGTTTTCTTCTTTAATCTAGAGGCTAACTTTTTTTTTTAATTAAGTTTATTGGGGCAACATTGGTTAATACACTTATTTATTTTTCAGGTGTACATTATAATTTGACATCTGTATATTCTATTGTGTGTTTACCATCCAAAGTCCAGTTTCCTTCAGCTACCAATATTTGACCTCCTTTACCCTATCTACCTCCCTCCTCTTCCCCCACCCCCTACCCTCTGGTAACCACTAGTCTATGGTCCATGTCCATGAGTCTCTGTTTGTTTGTCCTGTTCCTTTTAATTGAATATTTAGACAATTTACATTTAATGTGATTATAGATATTCTTTGGTTTAAATCTACCATCTTGCTATTTGTTTTCTATTGGTCCCATCTGTTCTTTTCCCCATTTTTCTTCTTCTGCTGCTGTCTTTGTATTAAATGAGTATTTTTTATTTTACTTTGTATCTTTTGTTGACTTATTAGTTATAACTTTATTTTGCTATATTATTGGTTGCTTTAGTGTTTATACTATGCATTTTCTCTAATCATAATTTACCTTCCAGTAATACTATATCATTTTATGTATAGTATAAGAATCTTACAATAGTATAATAGTTCCATTTCTCCCCTCCCAGCATTTGTATTATGGTCATCATACCTTTGATTTACACATATGTTAAGAACCACATTATACATTAGGATTTTAAAAATGTTTTGTCTTAAATTAATTATCTTTTCAAGAGATTTAAATGATAAATAAAATTCTTATAAATTTGTTAATGTACTTACCATTTCTAGTGATTTTCATTTATTTGTATGTATCTGTATTTTCTTCTAGTATCATTTTGTTTCTGCCTGAGGAATTCCTTTAATATTTCTTGTAATGATAGTTTGCTCGTGATTAATTATTTCAATTTTATATATAAAATTTTTATTTTTTCTTCACTTTTGAAAAATAGGTTCTTTTTAATTATTTTTTTATGGCGACATCGATTAATGAAATAGAATAAGTTTCAGGTGTACACTTTACCAGTAAGGAATATATATATATTTATACTGTGTTTTCACCTCTCATAGTTAGATTTCTTTCTGTCACCACATATTTGATCCCTTTACGCCATCTACCTCCCCGCTCCTCCTCCACACTCTACCCTCTGGTAACCACTAGTCAATAGTCCATGTCTATAAGTCTCTGTTTCTCCTGTTCATTTGTTATTTTTAGGTTTATATCCCACATATAAGTGATATCATGTGATTTTCAACTTTTTCTGTCTGGCTTATTTTCTTAGCATGATCATCTGAGTCCATCCATGTGGTCGCAAATGGCAGTATTTCATCTCTTCTTATGGCTGAGTAATATTCCATTGATATCACAGCTTTTTTATCCAATCAGCTATCATAGGACACTTCGGTTGCTTCCATGTCTTGGCCACCATGAATAATGCTGCTATAAACATTGGTGTGAAAATATCTTTTGGGATGTGATTTTCAAAGTCTTTGGGGTAAATACTCAGTAGAGGGATTGCTGGATCATATGGTAGACCAATTCTGAGATTTTTGAGGAAACTTTATACCATTTTCCATAGTGGCTGTACCAATTTACAGTCCCAGCAGCAGCGTATGAGGGTTTCTTTTTCTCTACTGCCTCTGCAACATTTGTTATTACTTGTCCTGTTGATTATAGCTATTCTAACAGATGTGAGGGGGTGTCTCATTGTAGTTTTGATTTGCATTTCCCTAATAGCTATCAATGTAGAACATCTTTTCAAATATTTGTTGGCCTATGTATATCCTCTATGGAGAAGTGTCTGTTCAAGTCCTCTGCCCATTTTTTGACTGGATCGTTATTTGTTGTTGTTGTTGTTATTGAGTTGTATGAGTTCTTTGTATATTTTGGATATTAGGCCCTTATTGGAAGCATTGCTTCCAAAAAATATTTACGTATTCGGATGGTTGTCACTTTACATTGTTGACGATTTCTTTTGCTGAGCAGAAGCTTTTTAGAATGCTGTAGTCCCATTCATTTATTTTAGCATTTACTTCCCTTGCTTTTGAGGTCGAATTCAAAAAATCTTCTTTAAGTCCAAGGTCCTTGAGTTTAGATTCTATGTTTTCTTCTATACATTTTATTGTTGCAGGTCTTATAATCAGTTCCTTAGAACATTTTGAGTTAATTTGGGTGTGTGGTGATAGACAACAGTCGTGTCGTTCTTTTGTAAGTAGCTTTCTAGTTTTCCAGCATCATTTATTGAACAGGCTTTCCTTTCAGCACTGTATATTTATAGCTATTTTGTCAAAAATTATTTGTCCATATGGGTTTACTTATGGACTCTTGATTCTGTTTTACTGGTCCGTATGTTTGTTTTGCTGCCAATATCATGCTGTTTTGATTACTGTCGCATTGTAGTATAATTTGAATTCTGGCAGGGTGAAGCCTCCAGCCTCGTTCTATTTTTCTCAGGATGACTTTGGGAATTCGAAGTCTTTTGTGCTTCCATACAAATCTGATTATTTTTTGTTCTATTTCTTTAAAAACTACCAATGGGATTTTGACAGGGATTGCATTAAATCAGTATAATGCTTTAGGTAATGTGGTCACCATAGTTAAATTGTGATTCTTCCAATCCAACAACACAGAATATCTTTCCATTTCCTTGTATCTTCTTTGATTTCTTTAAATACGGTCTTGTAGTTTTTATTATACAGGTCCTTCACAAGTTTCATTGAATTTATACCTAGGTATTTTATTTTAGTGTTGCAATTGCAAAAGAAATTTTTTCCAACTTTTTCTGACACTTCTTTATTAGAGTATAGGAATATTATGGATTTTTGAACATTGATTTTATAGCCAGAAACTTTACTGTATTTGCTTATTGTTTCTAGTAGTGTTCCTGTGGAGTCTTTAGGGTTTTCTATATAAAGAATTATATCATCTGC
>NW_006443145.1:167621-169753 GCF_000325575.1 Pteropus alecto
TTCTTCGTGATTCAGTCTAGGAAGGCTGTATTTTTCTAAGTACTGGTCCATTTTTTCTAGGCTATTAAATTTGTTATTATATACTTTTTTATAGTATTCTCGCATGATCCTTTGTATTTCTGCAATGTCTGTCATAATTTCCCCTCTTTCATCCCTGATTTTGTTTGTTTGTGTCCTTTCTCTTTTTTCTTTAGTGAGTCTAGCCAGGAATTTTTCAATTTTATAAATTTTTTTAAAGAACCAGCTTTTTGTTGCATTTATTTTTTTCAATTATTTTTTTGTTTTCAATTTCATTTATTTCTGCTCTAATTTTAATTATTTCTTTCTACTTTAGGCTTCATTTGTTCTTCCTTTTCTAGTGTTTTAAGATGGAGCATTAGGTTGTTTATTTGGGTTCCTTCTTGTTTTTAGGTAGTCCTGTAATGATATGAACTTTCCTCTTATGATCACTTTTGCTGTGTCCCAAAAGTTTTGATATGCTGTGCTATCATTATCAATCATTTCTACGCATCTCTTGATCTCTCTTTTTATTTCTTCTGTGATTCAGTTATTTTTAAGTAGCACGTTGTTTCATCTCCATGCATTTGTGGTTCTTCCTGCTGTCTTTATGCATTTGATCTCTAGTATCAAAGCATTATGATCAGAGAACATGGTTGGTATGATTTTAAACCTCTTATATTTGTTGAGGCTATCTCTGTGCACCAGTATGTGGTCAATCCTTGCGAAAGTTTCATGTGGTTAGGTTTTATTTTTTGATCCTATCTGCTACTCTGTGCCTTTTAATTGGTGAGTTCAGTCCATTTACATTTAGAGTAATTATTGAAATATGAGGTCTTCTTATAGCCATTTTTATCTTTTGCTTTCTGGTACCTCGGTGTTTCCATTGCTTACTTATCCTTGAGTTTCTGTTTTCTTTATTTTGGTTGGCTTCAGTGGTTTTTCCCTCTGGTTCTTCTTGTTTTATGTTATATACTTCAGTTCTGAATCTTTGGTGTGTAGTTCCCATTACGAATAGTATAGGATAGTTATATATATATATGTATATATCTACATTTGTCTATTTTCATCTGCATGTGCCTTATCTCCATTCCTCTTTGCAAATGTGGATCTTTGAATCCTCCCCTTTTCAGTCATTGTTATTTCAATTTGTCCTTATGTATGCTGAATGTTCATACCTATCTTGCTATAGCAAATCTCTTCTTATTTTTAAGCTTATAATGTCCTGCTCGTAGTAAGGGTTGCACTCCTGTGCTTCTATCAGCCTGGTAGTCGCCTTTCAACTAATTATGTTTATTTATTTTTTATTTTTTGTCATTTTGTTTTAGGTGAGCTGACCCCTTTCAGTATTTCCTGTAATGCAGGCCTTGTAGTGAGAGAATTCCCTCAATTTTTGTATGTTTGAAAAGGTCTTTATTTCTCTTTCATATCTAAAGGAAAGCTCTGCTGGATACATTATTCTTGGCTGGTTGGTTGTTCCTTTCACTTAATAATTTGAATACTTGATTCTACTCCTTCCTTGCTTGTGAGGTTTGTTCTGAGAAGTCTCATGATAATCTAATGGGTTTTCCTTTATAGGTTACCGTCTTCTTCTCCCTGGCTGCCCTGAGAATTCTGTTTTTGTCGTTGCTTTTTGATAATTTCAATATAATGTGTTTTGGAGAAGGCCTTTGGGGGTTGAAATAATTGGTTATTCTATTGACTTCTTGAATTCCAAGCTCCAGCTCATTCCTTAGATTTGGGAAATTCTCACCAACTATTTGTCTGAAAATGATTTCTAGTCCCTGCTACTTTTCCTCACCTTCGATAATGCCTATTATTCTTATATCTCTTCTCTTGATGGTATCAGCTAGTTATTGTATTTCTCTGTCATTATTTTTTATTCTCCGGTTTCTCTCTTCCTCCTTCTGATTTATTTCTAGATTTCTGTCTTTGAGATCGCTGATCTTTTCCTACATTTGTTTGACTCAGGTTTGCTATTTCATTTTCCATCTCTTTCAGTGTGTTCTTTATCTCCAGAAGTTCTATATGGTTATTTTTGAGCATTTCATTCTCTTTGCTAAATAACTCATTTTGTTCATCTAGTCGTTTTTTTAATTCCTGAAATTTTTGATATAACTCATTTCAGATCTCCC
>NW_006443145.1:170152-183038 GCF_000325575.1 Pteropus alecto
CGTCTAAGCCTCTTGGATCCCTGCTTTATATAAAGCCTTAATAATGCCTTTTTTATTTTCTTGTAGATATTTAATCACACTCACTACTCTCATTCTCTGTCCCTGTCATTGGTAGCAATAGTTTCAGTAGTGTTTTCTGAGATTCTCCGGGGCTCCACGGTCATCCATCTCAGAGGGTATAGGGGGAAGGGCCCTATGGGTTTGGAGATGGGGGCTGTGGCCCAGCCTCAGTTTTGCAACCATGGCTGGTAAAAATCAACTGTTGTTTCTCTGCCATCCTGCTCTCTGCTTTCTGCTCTGATGACTGGGCCCTGCTGCCAGCCACATGGAGCTCATGGCCCTCCCAGGCAGGACTGTTCAGGAAACTCGACACAACTTCTTTCCTCCCCCTCCTCCTATAGGGAGTTCTGGTGGCTGAAAGAGGCAGCTTCTTTATTTCTTCCAGTCCACTGCCCAACACTTGAGGTTGTGACCTATGTAGCTCTTATGCTCAGATCCCACGCTCAGACATGCTAGTGTGCAGTTTAGGTGTTTTTTGTTGAGTTCTATATGTTCAGCTTATTCTTGTTTCAAGGAGAAAGATCTGGGGACATCTCTTAATCCATCAAGTTTCTCCAAACTCAAGCTATCTAATCGAAAAATAGTTTTGACTGAATATAGAATTGTAGATTGACAGTTTTGTTTCCAGTACTTTAAAGATGTCATTCCACTTTCTGACAAGAAATATGTTGTCATCTTTATCTTCATTCTTCTGTAAATAACATGTTTATTTTCTCTGGCTACTTTTATGAGTTTCCCTTTATCACCGTTTTTGATCAGTATGATTATTATGCACTTTGAAATAGTTTCCTTATATATTTTTTTGTGTTGGGGATTCATTGAGTTTCTTGGATCTCTGGCTTTATAGTTTTCATCACATTTGGAAAACTTATTCCTATTAGTTCTTCAAAATGTTTTTTTTTTTTCTGTTCCTCTTCTTTTGTCTATTTCAAGGACTTCCAATTACACATCCCCTGTGTTGCTCAAAGTTGTCCCACAACCCACGGATGCTCTTTTCTCCTTTTACTTTCTCTTTCTTTCTTCTTTCCTTCCTTCCTTCTTTCCTTCCTTCCTTCCTTCCTTCCTTCCTTCCTTCCTTCCTTCCTTCCTTCCTTCCTTCCTTCCTTCCTTTTTTTCCCTTCATGTCTCTCCCTTCTCCCCCTCTTTCTTTCCTTTCTTCTTTCCTTCTCTTTCTTCATTTCCTTTTACTTGAGTCTTTTTTTCTCTATTTTTTTTATGTTGTTATTGCTGTGTCCTAAAGTTCACTAATCTTTGTTCCTGCCATTTCTAATTTTCTGTTAATCCTATCCAGTGTATTTTCTTTTTATTTTTCTCATTTCAGACACAGTAGTTTTCATGGTAATTTTCATGTTTTCCCAGGCATGGAAGTTTGATTCTTTATATCTTTCATGTTTCTACTTAACATTTTGAATATATGGAATACAGTAATAAGGACTAATTTAGAGTCTCTGTCTGCTAATTCCAACATCTATGCCAACACTGATATGAACGTGATTGATTTTTCTCCTCATTATGGGTATTATTTTTCTGCTTCTTTGCACACCTTGCTATCTTCGATTTGATGCCAGCCATTGTGAATTTTATCTTCTTGGGTTCTTGAAATTTTCGTATTCCTATAATTATTGAGCTTTGTTCAGAAATGCAGTTACATTATTTGGAAGCAGTTCAGTCTTTTCAGATAGTGCTTTTATGATGTGTTTGGCAGGTCTGAAACAGTGTTCAGTCTGGAGAAAATTATTCCCTACTACTGAGGCAAGAACTTTCAGAGTACTGTACTCAGCACCACATAATTATGACTTTTCCCAACCTGGTTGGTGATAACACACTATCTTGGTACAGTGTGAATATCAGGCACTGTTTTCTCTGATTCCATGTGATGGTTCTTTCTCCAGCTTCCAGTGATTCATTCACATGCATGCTTTGATCAATAAACTACTAAGTTCTTGAGTGGAACCTTCTGCAGATCTTCATAGCTTTCTCTCTGTGCACATTTCTCCTTTCTGGTACTCTTCTCAACTATCTCTGGTTACCTTGATCCCACCAGACTCTCATCTCTGTCTCCTAAACTCAGAGAGTTTCTGCCTGAGTTCCCCGTTCTGCACCACAATCTGGAAACAGTCTCAAATAGTAAGTTGGGTTAATCATGGGTTTTACCTTGTTTCTCTCCCTCTGTCAGGGATTACTATCCTTCACTGACTGATTTCCAGTGACTTGAATCCTATTGTTTCATGTATTTTGTCTAGTTTTTGTGGCTGTTTCAGACAGAAATATAAATCTTATCCTTCTTGCTCTACCCTGGCTAGAAGTGGAAATGTGATCGTTTCATTTTAAAATGAAAAACTGATCTCAAGATTGAGAATGCCAAGAGGACTTAGTGCTATGGTAAGTGGTAGAGAAGGAATTCATGCCCAATTCTTTTGATTCCTGCTTCAAGAACATCATCTTAATGTATCTGTATGGCTGGAAAGACTGCAGAGCTTTCCTTTCACTTAGGCCACATTTTAAAATAATTGTTTATGTTTAATCTTTAGATTTTTGTTTGTTCATTTGTTGTATTTTTGTTTTTAGGACTAAAGGTGAAAAACTATTTGGAGCTGTTTATCTACTCTTCATCTTCCTTTTCAGGGAGAATAATGTTTTTAAGAGCTCTATTCTTTAATATCTGGGGTTTGTTGTGAATCAATAGACAAACTTACTCTCCATGTTTGGATCTTGGGTAAATATTTAGTTTCTGTTCTTATCTCTTAGGCTCACTTGTAGATCATATGCTTGCTCAGTTCAGATCCTTTGTTCATTTTTTCTTCTGGTAGAGCACTCTTCTGTCATTTTCCTCCACTAAATCCCAACCATTATTTCAATTTCATCCCAAGCTCTATTTCTACTAGGAAGCCTTTCCCACTTACTTAGTTTTCACATCTATAAAATCATGCTAGGTTTGTTTGGACAAGATGCTCTCAGCTTATATGGGGGTTAATACTACCCACTCCCCTTCCTAGCTTATACCATTTGGCATTAACCCTGAATTTTATTATAAAATTATATCATATATTCTCTCCACTCCTGACAAGCTGCTCATCATGAATATTTTCTAAACAAATATTGTTGAAAGAATAGATGAATGGCTCTTTTCTAGTCATTCAATTTGTGTACTTTTTTCTTTTTGACCAGAAAATAAGTTTCCTGAGGGCAGAACTAATGTATTTTGCTTATTTATTATTATATGCAAGACCTACACTATGCTGGAGGGATTTCTGAGTGTCTGTGAGGATTCTGATCCCAAGAAACCATTGGCAACCTGATTTTTCAGAATCATTATAGCAAGTTCAGCTGATAATTTATTGTTCCAAAGTAAATATATGTTGAATGAACAATGAGATGGCTCTGGAATAGAGAGTTTAGAAAGACATTCATGCTTATATAGAGAAACAAAGATGCAGATAGTTTAGACACACTCAAATTTTATTGTTTGATACATCTGCTGCTTTGAGGCTTATATTTAATGTGAGTCTGTTGAATGATTTACAGGTGTACTCATGCACTGAGATGAAGGGCTTTATTATAAATCTCCCTCCTTGTGCTGTAAGATACTGTGCATTTTTCAATGCTGCAAACATAAATAGAAAAGTGTTTTGTCTGTGACAAAGACAAATGTCAGTTGGCAAAGCTCTTAAAGATGTAGAGTTTTGAATTTTGGTTCTCATTATTATAGTTCTGATTCAAGAAGTAAGCATAAAAATGCTTTATATGTATCAATTTTATTTTATAAACCTTTGTTATAAGAAAAAAGTTATTATAGAAAAGTAATACATGTACAAAAGAGTGTTAAGCACAATTAAGAAAATATTACCAACATAGATAACTATTACTGATAATATTTTAGTGCATATTCTGCCTTTTTATATACATATTTTATTCAAAAATGTAATTGCACTAAACATTTTATTACGTTTTTTTTTCATTTAGTGATGTGAAAAACATTCAGAATGTATTTATAAAAATTCTCCAGATCATCTTTTCTCACTGCTGCCTAACATTTCAATGTAAGACTCTACTGTAATTTATTTATATAAAACTCTAATGTGGGTGGTGGTTTCCAGTACTTTTGCTGTCATGAAATTAAAGGAATAAGTGCCCTTGCATCCAAATCTTTATGTGCATCTTTGATTATTTCTTTAAAATAAATCCTTAAAAGTGGAATTCTTGGGTCAGGAAGTGTGCAAATTTCTAAGACTTTCAACACCAAAACTATACTCATTTCAATTTAATCTCCCAGCAATATATGAAACACTATTTTAAAGGGATTTTATTTTTACTTATAATATTTATGCCAAAAAAAGTTTAAAGCATCCTTATTTAGTAGTTGAAGAAATCAGGGTGTGGAAGAATCAAGAGCACACAGCATTAATGCCAAAATTATAACTCTAATTCCTACATTCCTTATACTCTTAGAACAGTGTTCATTGCATCTACTCAAATGATGTTTGGAGAAACTGAATCTGGGAGATTCCCTGAGCAAAATCAGGGTACATTAGTCAAACATGTGTTGAAAAGCAAAGTTAAATAGGCTATAAAGCCTATGATGCTAACAGAATGAATCATGTCTTTAAGCTGGTCTCTGCAATTTATTTGCCATCAGGAGGCAGCAGAAAGTCACTTGTTTTTCTTACCAAGAATGAAGCATGGTTTTGAGAATATGATCTCTTTTCTACTTTGCCTCTCGTATAATCACAAGTTACAAAACTTTGCATTGTACACCATTGACATTTATGAAACTAGAACTTCTAATCTAATTGGTTCAAATAGGGATTGAAAGTAAATTTTGTATATTTCCTCATGAAATCTTAGCTCTTCTTAAAACATTTTTGTTTTTAACTTATATGCAATTATCTCTCTATATGCTTTAAACTAGACTTGAAAAAGTTGATTAAAAAAAAACGAAATTCTAACTCCAACATAATTTGTTACCCTTGATCTATTTACTTTTATGATCTTTTATTTCCCAAAATGCCATGTAAAAGAAAAAAAAAAAAAGTCTGATGGAGTTCCTCACTAGTGCACCATGTCTTAATTCTTTCCAACCTGGAAGACATTTCCTTAGCTTGATATTTGCTTTTCAATTTCTGGCCTCCTATTCCAAGGTAGATTGATTGCAAAAATAGCATATTTGTCTATGTCTCTCTGAATCTATGATTTTTGAAACAAGACTTTGAAGTTTCTCCAATTAGAGGTGGAGCTTATATCTGCATCCCATGAAATTGAACCAGCCCTGTGACTTGGTTTGCCAATAGAATGCAATGGAATTGATAGTGCTGCAGTTCTAAACCTAAACCTCATAAGGCATAAATACTTCTGCTTGCTGTCTTGGCCCCTGGAAGTCTATGTGAACAAGGCTGGACAAGTTGTCATGAGGATGAGAGATACATGGAGGACAGCCATCTCAAGCAAGACCATCAGACCAGCCAGTGCCTAGCCAATCATTCATCTAATTATTAGCACATGAGTGCTTCCAGGCAAGCCTGGTCCAAACAAGAGAAATCACTCAACTGATCCATAGATTCATGAGCTATGGTTTTATTTGGTTGGGGTGGGGAGAAGGCGGAATTGTTATGTATCAATGTTTATGGCAATAGATACCTGACACTTTGGGTTTAAAGCAATTAAGCCAATAATAACTATATACCATTTCCCTGCTTGAGATTCAGGATGAAATAAATCTTATGTGAGAGAGGATTCTGTTGCTGATTTGGCAGGTTTTGTGGATATTGATCAATACAGTGGTCTGACTGTACTTATATACACTGATGATTTACCTTTTGACATTTTTTTTTTATCTCCACTAGTAATGTTTAGGAATTAGCTTAAAAGTAATTCATTAGCCTGATGTCCAGCCACTCCCAATCACATGTTATGACCACGTGAAACAATACCTTGTTCTCCGAGCATCTCAAACACAACAGACATGCCATCACTTATCAAAATATTTTGGGTAGTCTAAGAACAAGCTGGCATCTTTAAAGTTTTTCTCTGTGAAACATTATTGATTACAGGTCTCCAATCTCCAGTAAAATAAATTTCCCTTTCTTTTCTGTTTATTATAATATTTATTTTGTAATGCTTGTTTCATTCCACTTGAAGTCAAAGATCTTAAATTCTGCCAGTATTATCTAATCTTGAAGACTAAGAAAAAGTAAGGCAAATTTCAGACAGTGTTTTAGGTATTTTCTTATAGAATATTATTATAATCATCCTCCTCCCTCCTTGGGAGGAAAAAAAGCAAAAGTCATTTTTGCCATGTTTAGAGTTCAGAGAATGAGTGTATTTTGGCTTAAAATATACCATGAGGCAGGTTAGTTGGACCCTGGGCAGGTGGGATCAGCCACCATGTGGACCCCAGGGATCCCAGTGAGGCTCAGGGGGCCGATTGGGTGCAACGAGTGACTCTAAGGGGGCCAGAACACGGGGGTCCAGGTGGTGATGGCTGAGGCAAAACTCAACTCTATCTCCTCTCCCACTCTTGTCCATAGCCATGACTCTGCACTACCCAATGACTGTGGACCTCAACAAGGGTCACAAGGTGACCAAGAATGTGAGCAAGCTGAGGCATAGCCGCTGCCACAGACGTCTCACCAAGCACACCAAGTTCGTGCGGGACATGATCCAAAAGGTGTGCAGCTTTGCCCCCTACAAGCGGTGCTCCACGGAGGTGCTCAAGGTCTCCAATGACGAGCAAGCCCTGACAATTGTCAAGAAAAGGGAGAGGACACACATTCATACTAAGAGGAAGAGGAAGGAGCTGAGTAACGTCCTTGCGGCCATGAGGGAAGCAGCAGCCAAGAAGGACTGAGTCCCCCTGCCTGTAATAAAGCCTTTTCAGAAATGGGTTCCTGGCTGACATTTGGGAGGGGTAACATCTTGCCCATCATCTACTTGAGATTCCCTCCAGGGACTCAGTGGTGAGGAGCACAGTGAGGGGCACAGAAGGAAGCAACAGACAGTACTGGCAATGATATTTAATCATAATTAAGTAATTCACATGCACCAGAAAAAAAAATATACCATGGGATCAGAATTAACTTTGTACGCCATAGCCAAATAATTGTTCTTATTTCTTCTGTTAAACTCTATCCCCTTAAGAAAAATGGAGCAGACCTTTATTTCTAGAATACTAGCACAGAGAGATAAACAAGAAAGACGTAGCCCAGTTCAGGTGGAGAGGAGTGATTAGTGGAGACTCTCATTAGTATTCTGAATGTTACAACTGGGATTCTATACCTCTTGTTGAGGAACAAGCCTCTGGACTCCCCTATAAGTAAGGCCAGCACAGCTAAGCCTTAATTTCACATAAAGACTTGAATAGCTCCTTTACTATCAATCACTTCTATCTTGAGAGGAAAAGGTCTCAGTCTATAAAATTTCTTATTGGTCATATTTTACCATATGGGGAAGATTTAGGGGATTTTTTTTAAAAATCACACAACTAAATAGATATATTTTTCTTTGTTAAAGAACTTTTAATAATAATGCTCCATTTAATTGAAACCTGTTGCTGAGCTAAGGAGAAATGAAATAGCTTTATAAATGAACATGTGAGTCTAGAAGCCATTTTACAGCTTGGAGTCACAGCCACAAGGCATTCAATTCCAGTGGATAGCATTGTATCTCATCCATAGTATAGACTCAAAAAAAGTTTTAGTCTGTGAAGCAAAAATGGTACAATGGAGTTAACAGACTTTTAAAGGATGTTAAATATAACCTAAATAGAAAGAATAGAAAAAACAATCATAAAGTATTGTGGATCAATAACATATAATAACACGGGCACAAAAAAAAAAAAAAACAGTCAGTGACAAAACACTCAATAATTCATGAGCACATTAAGTTACATATTATCTTCTTCTAAATCAATAACTATGGAATTGAATAAGTGAAAGTAGAATATTTTTAAAAGGTTCAATAACAAGGGTGACAAAGCTGTGCAAAGCTGCTTATCTGTAGGATATCTCCAATATGTAGTTACATAAGAATAAAAAATTAAAACATTTAGTGTAGAGTAAATTCAGAGTTGCTCCCCATAACAGACTTATTAGCGAACATGTTGGTGGACTTTTTTTTTTTTTTGCATCTTTTATAAGATGCAAAATCTTATATGCTGGGTTCATTTACCCACTTCCACTGAGTCATGAAGCAAAAATATGTTAAAAGCAGTGCAAGCATCCCCAAGCCCCATCTCACTCCAAGAATTCTGATTAGTGTGAGATGGGGACAAATTGATGACTCAGAAAATCTCCAAAGAGAGAAATGGCAGCCAATGAAACCTATTTTTGAAACACCTCCCCCGCCCCCAACACACACCATGTAGTTTGTTTCAGCAACCAAAGTGAGTTTGCAAAGGGATCCATTCAAAATTTCAGAATATTCTCTTCTTGAAATAGTCCTTACTCTGAACAAAGGTTCTCATCATAACTTTTATATCGGTTCCTTTAGAATTTTTCATTTTCTATTTGTCTCTCCTCTTCTCTCTCTCTCCCCCTGGCTATAGAAAGTAATTATGAAAACTTTCCTCACACACACACACACACACACAGCAAACAATCAGAGTCTCATAATTCCCAAAGCAAGAATAGAGATCTCAAAGGTAAATTTAAACCTAATTTTAAAACTCTTTGCTAGTTTATTCTAAAATAACACAAATTCGAAATGGAGATTCAAAGCCGTGGAAACCTATATCTGGATCTTTATTTGAGTGTATCTTTTTCTAGTTATGGTTTTATGTCCACATGAGTTTATATGCATGTTTCTTTCTCTGTTACTGTATCCAAAGCCTCCCCCAACCTACAACTATTTCTCTTTCTTTTTAATCCTCTTTCTTATTTTTATAACTATGAACAGTAGAAAATGAAAGTGCATATATATTTTATTTGTTCTATTTATTTAATGTTCATGTTCTCTATTCCTTTCATATAACTCAGAAGAGTCTAAAGTTTTACATTTGTTTTTTTTTTTTAAATCAAAACAATTAAATTGCTCCCCCTCCTTTAATTCCCCACCACACAGTTACACTCCTGACCTACGGATGTTGCTGTCTCCCATTAAGAACTAGATCTTGGAAGGTGGGGCATCTCCTCCCATGCTCTAGCGGCGTGCACCCAGGGTCTAGCGCACCCAGGGTGTGAACTCAGGACCTTCTGTGTGTAAAGCAGACATGCTAACCACTACACTATGGAGCCGCCTTTAAATTGCTTTTTTTCATATTAACCATCAATGGTTTCTACCCCTTTCGAGCCACTGATTCTAAAAATAAACAAACCTCACCTTCATTTTTAACATATTTTTTATGAAGAGTTCAATTTCAGAAAAAAAAGGGGATTTCCAACTTTTCTTGCAGTCAGAATTTTGGTTTTTACTACTTCTGGACTTCAACTCTTGACTGTTAAAAGTGAGAATTAATGTTTCTGTCTTTCTATAATTCTGTACATATATCTTTGTATATTTCTAGCCTAAATTCCATTCTATTCTTGCCACAATTTATCTCACCCTTTTAATTTTTTTCTTTTATTTATTTATTTGTTTTTAATTTTAATTTTTATTACGATGACATTGGTTAATGAAATCCAGTAAGTTTCAGACATACAATTTAACAGTAAGGCATAAATATACATTGCATTATGTGTTCACTGCCCATAGTTAGATTTCTTTCTGTCACTACATATTTGACCCCTTTTACCCCATCTACCTCCCCCCTCCCATTTCCCTCCTACCTTTTGGTAACCACTAGTCTATTGTCCATGTCTATGAGTTTCTGCTTGTTTGTCCTGTTTTTTTGTTGCTCTTAGGTTTATATCCCAGTGATATCATGTGGTTTTCAACTTTTTCTGTCCAGCTATTTCGCTTAGCATGATTATCTCGAGGTCCATCCATATTGTTGCAAATGACAGTATTTCATCTCTTCTTATCACTAATATTCCATTGTATATATGTGCCACAGCTTCTTTATCCAATAATCTATGTAGGACACTTCAGTTGCTTCATTGTAGGACACCACCGTGAATAATGCTGCTATGAATATTGGTTTGCAAATATCTTTTCGGATATAGGTTTTCAAGTCTTTGGGGTAAATATCCAGTAGAGGGATCGCTGGATCATATGATAGATTAATTCTTAGTTTTATGAGGAACCTCCATACTGTTTCCATTTTCCATAGTGGCTGTACTGACGTGCAGTCCCACCAGCAGAGTATGAGGGTTCCTTTTTCTCCGTTACCTCATCCTTTTAAATGAAGGATTCTGTTTAGGAGAAATTCTTTCCTCTTTTTATATTCTCATCCAGCCAAACATTTTTTTTTTTCTTTAAAGCCTCATCTACTCCTCAATTTAGCCCGAAAACAGCATGTTCTAAAATTACAGTATATTGGGGTTAGAAGTCAATGTATCTAATTTAACTTAAGTACCCTACAGTTGTAGTCTCTTGACTTAAAGGGTGAGACAAGAAATAAGGCTCATGAGTTATTTTATTCTACAAAGATTTATAAAGGGAGGCATTGACAGACACCAGGGATTCAGAAATGAATAATGTGGTTTTTGTCTTCAGGAAGGTCATAATCTGGTGGGTGGAAAAGATAAGTAAACAATTACCAAATGTGAAAACTATTCTCATGTGAGGAAGATATTTTGGAAGCAGATAACCCAAGCCATGAGGCATTCTTAAGAACAGAATGCCCAATCTAGGCTTCGAAGTATGAAGCCTCAGAAATACTCAATCTTTGGAAAGAGACTCTGTGTGAGAGCATGGTGTTCAAAATGCAGTAGCAGTTGGAGAAGTTACTATAGGATTAACTATAAATGTCACCTTTATACTCAAGATAGCACAGTATGGTGTCTGTGCGGTTTATTAGCAAAGACAGACTTATTTTTAATGTTATAATTTTTCTAGGGTCACCATTCTCTTTTCTCTGTTATATGTGTTACATAAAACTGCACTTCTTCACCTCTACTGGTAAAAGCAAAAATGCCAGTAGAAGAAGTTGCTTTTGATAATAGCATATTTTCCATGAAGAAAATTAAACCCTCTCACATTCACTTTACTATGCTTTCTTTCCTCCTTCATGGCCATCACTCCCACCTTAGTTCCTTTCCTTCTCCCCTTTTTCCTACCGGTCTCTCCTGTTGCCCTATTGGTGTGGCGATCCTGGCAGGATTAGGAAGACTTATCCTATGCTCTTGTTAAAGTTATTACAACTCAGTATAGATTGATAATTGTCTAATTGTCTTTCACTAATGAATGTTTCAGCCCAAATAAATCTGTTTTAATTTGCAGTCATAAGAAGTGCTTGGAAAGCTAGACTGCTTCTCTTGTCATCGTAGTCAGAAAGTAGGGACTGCCCAGTTCTAATTGCACATGTTCTATACCTGGAATGCCAGAAAATGTGAACATATTCCAGGGGCTGCAAAAAAAGAGGAGTAGGACAATGTGGTAGGAAAATGACTCACAGGATTAAGAATTGAGTGGAATAACGACTAGAAAACTGAGCCCTACTGACAAAGCTGTAGTGTTTGCTACAGTCTAGTATAGAACAAAGAGATTGACCAAGATATGAGATTGGAAGCATGTACTGGGCACTCTCCAAAAGGAAGTGGGCTCTCTGGCACATCTCAGATGCTTATGCTTGCTGCAAAAGGCAACTTGCTCTAAACAGTGTCAGTTTGGCAGCCTCAGACCCTCCTCACTGTCAGGGCCATGCACTGGCCCAAATTCAAGTGTAATGAGAAGGATTCTATAACAAATGCATTGGCATTTGTACACAGCTGCATTATCACACACGTTTCTGCCCAGTCCCTGAGAATGAGTTCCAAAACAGGAGGGCCGCTGTGCTTAACAATGTCTTTATCTTCGGAGCCCTCAGATCTCACTGTGGCCAAAGGGTTACACTGCCCCTGGGCCTGAGATGTTTGCTTTTTACTTTTTGTAGGGTTTAATTTAAAAAATAATAATAGCGAACTTGTCTAATATCCTTTACTATAGAGTCAACTATCAGCAAGCCTGAAGGTCAGATGCTGGCAGAGCTATTCTCTGGAGCTTGCTGCGGCCGGTGCCCTTCCTGTGTCAGCTGAGATGAGAGAAGAACACAAACACTGAAGTCCTGTGTATCCTGATGCTTAGGTCTGGACATGTGTCCTGTTTTCTAGGCCCAAGAGGAGGGACTGGGAAAAAAAAAAAAGTAACTTCTCATTGCCAGTTTTGGATGAAAGTGAATGGATTCCCAAACCTCTCTGTCTTTATTCCACTGTGAAGCATTTGGCCAAATAAAGAAGTCTCAGAATTTTTAGAATTAAAAAAGGCTGTAGATGTCCACTACTTCAACTTTTCACTCAGGGTGGTTTTCTTTTTGGAAATATGCTGTCTTCCAGTCTCTCTTTGGCTGAGTTCAGGATCTAGCTGTTCATTCTTTTGGAAGACAGCTTGATTTATATCTGAAAAGCTCTGATTCTTGGAAATTCTTGCTCTTTCTATCTGCAATGGAAAGAGAAAATCATACTGGGTGTCTCCCTTGCTTTAAACTTTTCAAGTAGCTCCTCCAGCCCTTGGGATCAAGTCTATATTCACAACAGCTCTGCATGTTTGAATCTCCTTCTACCTCTCAACCTCATCCCTGGATGCTCTCTTCTTACTCAAGTGGAAGAGAGAGAAACTATAAACACTTTTTTCACTTTCTAGAATAAGGCTACTTCACTTTCGCCTTCAGCATTCTCACCTATAAATTCCTCTTCCTGGAACATTCCTGTCCAGATTTTACTTTCTTTTCCCTGCATTCCCTACTCATCTTTTGGAC
>NW_006443145.1:183071-188588 GCF_000325575.1 Pteropus alecto
ATTAACTCTTTTTGCTATGAGTTTTTTGGAGCACTGCTTCATGCTTAGCACAATGCTTGGCACATAGTAGAGGCTTAATAAGGTTACTTGCATGAATACATGAATTCAATCTTTCCATTTACTTCCATTCTCTTGTCTTAATTCCACATCCTTCCATATGATAGCCCTTGAAATATTCAAAGACAATCATTTGAATCATCCCAGCAAAAAAAAACAGGCAGGACAATTGAGGAGAGCATAGTAAAGGGGATTTACAAAAATGTGAGCAGGGTTAAGCGAATCGTAGGAGCACTCCAGAGCTAACAAGAATAGGATTTTAAGCCTGAAGGGTTAAAAAGAAGAAACTTTTACTTGAGGCCAGAGAAGGTAGCTGAAGTTGGAGAAGTCCACCTAGAAAGCCGCAGGAAGGCAGCCAAGTGAATAAAATACTCATTGTACTCTCCCTCTACCCTCTAACCTCATCCTGGTGCCCCCTGCTGGAAGATAAAGGGCAGGGAGCAGCCTAGGATACAAAACATATTGGTGAAGGATGAAGAATAAATGAATAAGGAGAGACAAATGAAAAAAATATCTAGTGCAATCATCCACTCCCAACAGCCACCTTGAATCTACTCTTGCCAGAAATAAATAGCTTGAGGTTATTTTTTTACTATTGCTCAAAAGGTGGTGTCTGCTGGACTCCTTATTATCTAAGTCAATGCCATCTGGATAGGTTTTGGCTTGCCATACATTGCCTGTCGGAAAGTGTGCTGCCAGGAATATCACAATGTTCGATAAACCCTCTGACTAGCATAATGGTTAGGGGAATGTGTACCAATCTTTGCCACTCTGAACACTGCTCTTGTATTCACGCAGGTATAAAACTGTAGTTCTTTGCTTATTGAATACACTTCAATTGTTTTTTTTTTATTGGGTTTATGGTCAATTAAATCCCCCAGGCTTCCTCACATAAACTACTATCATGTAATTGATTTTTGTTTTAACCTAACTGCAAGATTTTACATTTATCCCTGTCAGATTTTATCTTATTTACTTCTGTTTATTGTTCCAGATTATTAAGTCCTACTTTATTATCTAGTGTAGCAGCTTTTCTTCCCCACTTTGACTCACTAGCTAATTTGATTAAGTCGTTGCCTTTGTTTTCATCTGTATTGATGATTTGTGAACAGAATCCCAGTGAGCTAGATTCTGAATATCTCCTCTGGTTGAGAGACTAAGTAGTATAGTGTGGTATTTTAAAAAGTGTGTGAAATAGAACACTATTTCCGTGGTTTGTTAGTGGTATGATGGGAAATAAAAGATCCATGATTAAACTATTTGGGGGAAATTCTGGGTTACATGATTTAAGCAAGTTTCTTTCCTAAAGTGTCCCTTAGAGCTTCTAATATGCTGATATCTATGGACTATCTCTGGAATCAGATATTTAAGACTTCCGCATATTGATTTGACTACAGAAAACACACACATGTTTGTATGTGTGCACATTTGTACTTGTAGTATTTCATGGGATACTGTTTCACAGAGCACACCCTGGGAAATGCTGACTATGATATCTAAACAGAACTGAGTTTCATTCCCAGCTCTATCACTTACCAGTTTGGGGCAATTCATTTAATTTATATAATCTTCAGTTCTCTTATCTGTTAAATGGACATAAAAGAAGGTTTGTGGTGAGAATTAAATAAGATAATGCATGAATGAATAAAGTGCCTGTGATAGTACATACTCAATAGGTGTTAGTCAACATAAAACAATATCTTTATCATATAATCGTCTTCATTAATATTATGTTGACATTGATCCACTAATTAGGCTCCCTACAGCAAATATATAAAAATATAACAATCTAAAATAAATAAGCTAAAATATATACAAGAAACTAGAAGTATGTTTTTTAATTTAAATGACTTCTAAATGCATGAAAAAGCATTTTTAAAATCAATAAGAAAAAAATAACATCCTAATAAAAATAGGCAAAAAACATGTGCATATAATTGACAAAAAATATATATATATAAGTGGTCTAAAATTGGAAATTTTTATTTTTAATGAAAATCCCCATGGGTGGCTGTTATGCTGAGAAATGGGCACTTTTACTTACTGCTTGGCCTGTGCAAAATGACAACTACAATAATAATAGCTAAAAGGAATTTAGTATATATCAGGCATTGTTTAAGCATATCATAAATATTTACTTATTTAATTCTCACAATAAAAACTCCATGAGTTGAAAGTTTTTTATTATTTCAACTTTACAGATGAGAAAACTAAGTACAAGAGATTAAATATAAATAAATGTTTTCAAACTGTTCAGGGAGATACATGTACCCCTATGTTCATTGCAACTATATGCACAGTAGACAAGACATGGAAACAACCAAAGTGTCCTTCGGCTTATGATTAGATAAAGAAGATGTGGTACATATATACAATAGAATATTACTCAGCTATAAGAAAAGATGAAATACTGACATTTACAACAGTATAGATAGGTCTTGAGAATATCATGCTAAGCAAAGTAAGTCAGACAGAAAAAAGTCAAGAACCATACGATTTCACTCATATGTGGAATATAAAACTAAAAGCAACACACAAGACAAAGAAACAAAAAATCATAGACACAGACAACATTATAGTGGCTACCAGAGGGAAAGGGGTGGCAGAGGCAGGTAGACAAAGGTAAAGAGGGTCAAATTTATGGTGACAAAAGGAGGTTTGACTTTGGGTGGTGAACACACAATGAGATAGATTATCAAATTTTACACTTGAAACCTACATAATTTTATTAACCAATGCCACATCAATAAATTTAATACAATTTTAAAATAGAGATTAAGTATACATATTCTAGAACACTTTTTGTGAAATTGTGAAACTTTTGGTGGTATCTATCAAGAACCTTAAAATATGCATATGTTTTGACTCAATGTAGTAGAAACTGTGATCACTGCTCAGATCTCCTTCAGGACTTACTCCTCCAGCTTCTACCAGATAGTGTTCCTCAGCTCTCAGCCCTCTCTAGATATTACCATCAGCTGGAGACATCTGCCTTGTCAGGTATGACTTTGGACAAGCCCATGTGCAATGACTAGATAATGCAGAAATATAAAGGCCTAGCTCTCTCCCTGCATATAGGACAAATCTCTGCTCCAGAGCTTCCCATGGGTTCAACTGAATCTTTGTTGAGGTTCTATCACAACCAAACTTCTCCCTCTGCTCAACCTTGCTTTTTTTCCTTCCTCTCAAAAGGTTTTGACCATGAGTACTTACTAACAAATGTCTGCAGGTTAATTTCCATCTTGGAATCTGCTTCTTGGAGAACACACACTGCAACACCCAGTAATTTAACATCTAAAAATATATCCTAAGTAAAAGCCAGCTATGAACATAAAAATAATTATATATGACCCATAGTAGATGGTAAAGCCACAAGAAGAAGGAACCTAGGTCCCAGAAACAGTGCATGAAAAATTTCATCCACCAGTTTCAGCTTGCAGATGTAGAGAGCTAGAAAAAGCATTCCTCCCATCCTTTTAACAAGAAAAAAGATAAACAAACTTCAAAATAATGGATTTTTATTGAACACATGAGAGAATTGTGGTCACAGGGAAAACAACATGAAATCTAGAGACAGATGGGTGACTTCAGGTAAAAGCAGGGTGCTAGCATTTACTTACATGGCACAGAGGCTGCCAAAATTAATATAAGCCAAGAAGAAGATTCGCTTAGAATTTTTTTTATTAAATGCTAAAGGCTGAGCATGGGCTAGTAGGAGACTATAAAGCCCCTAGGGTGAGAGGGGAAAAAATGGCATAGATGATAGAGACTTTGTTCATCCCTCTTGCGACCACATGAAAGCTGGGACAAAAACACAAAGCAAACAGCAAGCGAACTCACCTGGAATCTAGACGAACAGAAGCACTGCAACTAGGGAGAGAAATAATTAATCAACCTGCAACAGCAGGAGGTAGGAGGGGTCAAAGACACAAGGCTGTCCAGTTCCAAACAGCTGAGTGGGACAGAGCCCATGGCAGTGGCAGCTAGTAGCTGCAGACACCTCTTAAAGGGGCCATGTCAGCGAGTAAACTTTCGCTGTAACAGACCTGCTCACTCTGAGTACCAGCCCCTAGTTGGCTGCTCGGCAGGGGCGGGGGAGCACCAGGAACTTACAGAGGGACGCTGAGTTGTCAAAGTGAGGGCCAGACACAAGGCTTTCTCCCAGCAGAAATGCTGGCAGTATCCATTGTTCCTCTGTTGAACCACCCATGCAGAACCACCATCATATCTGAGACATCATTGAACTCCACCCAGAATATTCCCTGAAACTCCGCCTTCCCCAACTCACGGCCCCACCCAAGCCACATCCAGCTGTGTTCTTGATGAGTCCAGTGATCCTTGCTGAGCAGTGCCAAGACTCACACTGGTGGCAGTTGGCTTCAGTTTCTGGTATGGACTCTTGAGGCAACTATAAGCAGAGCATCTGTGCATTGCTTGCTG
This sequence comes from Pteropus alecto, assembly GCF_000325575.1. Lineage (NCBI taxonomy): Eukaryota > Metazoa > Chordata > Mammalia > Chiroptera > Pteropodidae > Pteropus > Pteropus alecto. Next base: position 187,569 of record NW_006443145.1, read on the forward strand.
AATCGTAACAAGTGGCCTAGGAGGGGCACAGCCTGGGGCGAAAATTGGCCTACAACTGAACTTCTCTTAAGACTGTGCCATTGGACATCTATTACACAAAACCATGCTAATAAGACCGTAAGGCTTAGGAGTTTTGATTAGTACATAGAAACACACACAGAAAAGCAGCCAAAATGAGAAGACAAAGAAGCAGAAACCATATGAATGAACAGAATAGAGATTCATGAATAATGGAGTCAAGCAATCTCACAGGTGCACAGTTCAAAACACTAGTTATAAAGAAGCTCGATGAACTTAGGGGAAGTATAGATGAACTCAGTGAGAACTTTAACAGAGACATAAAAAAAAAAAGAAATGGAAATTATAAAGGGGAACCAGTCAGAAGTAAAGAATACATTATATGGGGTGAAGAGTATATTAGAGGGAATCAACAGAGTGGAGGAAGAAGAAGAGCCACCGATATAGGGAATGGGGAAGCAAGGACTCTCAATCAGAATGGAAAGATAAAAGAAGCCAAGACTATAATATTAATTTAAGGAGCCTATGGGACATAATTAAATGTGAAAATATCCACATCATAGGGGTACCTGAAGGAAAACAAGAAATTGAAGAGCTATTTGAAGAAATAATGATGGAAAACTTTCTTAACCTGGTAAAGGAAGTAGACATACAACCCCAGGAAGCTCAAGGAGTCCCCAAAATGATGAACTCTAAGAGGCCCACATCAAGATACATCATAATTAAAATGCCAAAGGTTAAAATCAATGAGAGAATCTTAAAAGCAGCAAGAGAAAAGCAGTTAGTTATCTACAAGGGAGCACCCATAAGACTGGCAGCTGAATTCTCAAAAGAAACTATGCAGGACAGAAGGGCTTGGCAAAAAATATTTGATGCGATAAAGACCCAGGATCTACGACCAAGAATACTTCATCCAGCACAACTATCATTTGGAGTTTAAGGACAGATAAACAGCTTCTCAGACAAAAATAAGCTAAAGGAATTGGTCACCACCAAGCCAGT
>NW_006443145.1:189448-194552 GCF_000325575.1 Pteropus alecto
TGGAGGGGAATAGCAGCCACAGCTGAAATTCCACCTAGACTTCTACCCTATCTCTCATAAGAAACAAAAACAATCTGCAGGAACAAGGGCAACAAAAAATATTCTGATGGCACTGATCGAAACCAGAGTTCAATTGGGAGAAGGAAACAGGAAAAAAGACTTCTGCCCCTGGATGAAACAGGAATGCATGATTGGTCTGGCATTATGTCTAGAGGAGGGGAAGGAATACTTGTGCAGGCCACAACCCTTATTCCAGGTTCATAGCATCTGTCTAAGACTGAGGCTTAACTAAAACAACAGAGAATGCCTCCCACTCCCATACCACCACCACCATGCTTGGAATTGCCAAGTGAAAATAACTGGAATAGAGTTGGGAGAGCTACAGAAGAAAGATTCTCTTCGGAGAGTATGACAAGGATAAGACCCAAAGCCAAGTAGAAAGCAAACTCCAAATCCAGCCCATCTCCTGATTATGTTACTACAAATTTTCACACTAAAGGCATAGCAGAAGAAATGGCATGCTTATCTCCAAGCATTACACAATGTGTACCTTAGTTTCTACTGTTCTATATAACATGTCCAGCTTTCAAGAAAAATATTCAGAAGCATATAAAAAGTCAAGAAAAATCAGTCTAAAGAGCAAAACAAGGATCAGAATAAGTTCCGGCTATGACACAAATACTGGAACTAGTAGGGAATTTACTATGATTAATATTTTAAAGTTTCTAATCAAAAAGGTAAATAACATGCAAGAATAGACAGTTGACTTCAGCAGAGAGGTGGACACAATAAAAGAAAACAAAGTGGAAATACTAGAAATGAAAAACTCAATAACAGAGATGAAGAATATCTTCAAAAGAATCACCAGTAAACTGAACACAGCCAATGATGTAATCAGAGATCTTGATAAGAAATCAATAAAAATTATCCTAACTGAAATACAAAGAGAAAAATGTAGTGGGAAGAAAAATCGGAGATCCAAGAGCCATGGGACAATATTAAATAATGTAACACTTTTGTAATGAAATTTCAGACAGAGAAAGATAGAACAAGGCAGAGAAATATTTGAAGAAATAATGAAATAATGACTGAGAATTTTCCAAAATTAGTGACAGACAATAAATCACAGATGCAAGAGGCTCAGAGAACACTAAGCAAGAAAAAAGTAATTACTTGGTATATTAGTTTCCAGTGGCTACTGTAAAAATTACCACAAACTTGGTGGCTTAAAACAATAGACATTTAATCTCTAGTCCTGGAAACCAGAAATCTGAAGTCAGCATCATGGGACAAAATCAAAGGAAGGCCATACTCTCTCCTGAGGTTATAGAAAATAATTCAGTCCTTACCTCTTTCAGTTTCTGGTGGCTGTCAACATTCCTTATCTTGGGGCTGAATCATTCCAATCTTTAAGGTAAGCATCTTCTACTACCTATTCTATCTCCACATCGCCTTCTTCTCTGTATGTGTGTCAAAAGCACAAAGGATGTGGGGGATAAATTGGAAATATACTGTTCAATGTGTACCTTAGTTTCTACTGTTCAGTGGTTCTGACATCACACGTGAAGCAGCATAGTAGTATTTGAAGGTAGACTCAGATTGTAAACCAATAAATATGTTTTTTAAAAGAAGTAAAAAAATAATTCAATAGAAAAAATAAAATGAACTCATAAGAATGTTAAGTTATACCTAGAGAAGGCAGAAATGAGGAAATTTTAAAAATGGAACAAATGAAAAACAGCTTGCAAGATGGTAGAGTTTAATCCAACTATATATAATCCCATTCAATGTGAATAGTCTAAACACATCAGCTGAAAGAGCTTTTCATATTGGATTTAAAAAATCAAGACTCAACTATGTCGTGACTAGAACACACTTTAAATATAAAGACATAGATAAGTTAAAAATAAAAGGATGAAGAAATATATACCATGCAAACATTAAACAAAAGAGAGCTGGAGTAGTATATTAATTACAGCAAAACTAAATTTTAGAATAAGAAATATTATGAAAATAAAAAGGAAAATTATGTAATAATAAATACGTCAACTCTCTAAATAATTCTAATTCTAGATCTGTACATGCCTAACAACAGAACTTCAAAATACATGATAAAAATAAAAGATAGATTTGAAAGAACAAATACACAAATCCACAATTCTAGTTATTCTATCAATATACTGATTGATATTTTGTCTTGAAAATATCAGCAAAGTTATAGATGATCTGAACAAAACTATTAACCAACTTGACCTAGTTGACATTTATAGAATGCTCCAAACAAGAGCAGAATATAGTCTTGTGGTGCTTAACTAAGGAGATAGGTTCTGAGAAATGCATCCTTAGTTGATTTTGCTCTTGTGCAAACATCATAGAGTGCACTTACACAAGCTTAGATGGTGTAGCTTACTACACACCTAGGCTATGTGGCATAGCCTACTTATCTGTAGAGAAATAAAAATAGAATTTCATCTATTTTTCTGGGTTCTTGGCTGAGGCTTCCCTGTTAAAAAAAAATACAGATTAATAGGAGAGAAAAAAAAGTTTAATAACATGTTTATTTCCTGTATGCATGGAGAGACCCAGGAAAACTGGGTCTAAAATGGCTGAAGCCACCACCTTAAATACATCTTCAGTTGAGGACAAAAGATGTTGGGCCTTGGGGAGTGAATTATGGGAAATTACCAAGAAAAGCACAATAAACAAGGATATGGTTGTTATGCAGACTTAAGTTTTGCCTTCTTCATTGATAAGAGTTTCTAGAAATAAGGTTACCCCTATATTACTGGTAAAGCAAGAGGAGACACCCTTACAAATGGTAATTTCCTTTACAAATGTAAATGTACTTTAGGAAGGTAACTTCTACTTGATTTTTAGAGTTTCCCCCATGTCTGCTACTTCTTAAAATTAACCAGCCTAAAATAATCCTTATGCCACAAAGATATATTTTGGGGTGACAATTTCGATTCCCCTATAGCTCATAGGCTACAAACCTGTACAGCATGTTACTGCATCGAATACTGTAGGCAACTGCAACACAATGGTAAGTATTTGTAGAATGTGTTGTGTTACAACGTTAGGACAGCTGAGATGTCATTAGACAATAGGAATTTTCTAGCTCCGTTATAATCTATAGGACCACCCTAGTCTATGTGGTCTGTCTTTGACCAAGATGCCATTATGCTGTGCATGACAGTACACATTCTTTCTAAGTACACATGGAACATTTACCAAGATAGACCACATTCTGGGCCATAACACAAACCTTCTTACATTTAAACTAGAAGTCATACAAAGTATGTTCTTGAACCATACCAGAACTAAACTAGAAATCAATTATGGAAAGCTATTTACAAAATCCTCAAATATTTGGAAATTAAACAACATACTTCTAGGTAAGTTATAAGTCAAAAAAGAAGTCTTAGTGGAAGTTAAATATATGTCGACCTAAATAAAATTAGAAACACAACATATCAAAATTTGGTTGATTCTAGGACTCAGGCAGGAAATGACCTTGGAGCATCTCATAGTAATAGAAAGTAAGGAAGTTCTAAAGATTAAATAAATAAGTAAAAGTAAATAGAAATTCAATTTTAAAAGTGAAAGCATGTCAAAAGGACACAGGCGCTAATTTGAAAAAGTTTCCAATGAGCAAAGCTGGAACAATTTGAGAAATAAAATAAATAATGTTAATTTGGATTATAAACCCCCCAAAACAAATAAATATCCATGATTTTATGCTGATATAAATAATTAAATTAATAAATAAATAGGCTAAAAGAAAAAGCTTGTTATAATACAATTCCAAATAATGCATGTAGAAGAATAAGAGAAATAGAAAATAAGCATTAGAATGCCACAGTAATAATTTCTGCAGGCAGACTCCAATGAATGCAAAAATTAATGGGAAAATCTTTAAGAAGAAACAAAATATTTGCATAGCCTCAAAGTATCTCTTCCTAAATATCTATTAATTATTGTGCTAATTTTAGCATACATCCACCTTTCTCCAAAAAGTGGATCTTAATTCTCCTCCCTTTGATATTGGCTGGACTTGATGAGTTACTTTCAAATAATAGAGTATGGAATGGAAAAATTAGTAACTTTACAGTGGCAAAACCTGGCAGACACTGTCTTAACCAAGGGGACAGAGGCTAACATAATCAGTGATAAATTATGTGGATATATCATATACTTCCCGATATGATGCGATGAGAAGGTTTTCTTCCCCAAAATTCATAACCCAAATCTAATCACAAGAATACATCATACAGACACAAATTGCTGCACATTCTACAAACCACCTGTTTTCAAAAGTGGCAGGGTCATGAAAAGCAAATAAAGACCAGAAACTCATAGATTGGAGGAGACTAAAGAGACATGACAACTGAATGCAATGTGGTAGTCTGGTTTGTACACTGGAACAGAAAAATAATATTAGTAGAGAAATTGGTGAAATCTAATTAAAGTGTGTAGTTAAGTTATTAGGATTATATCAATGTTAATTCCATAGTTTTAATAAATGCATCATGATTATATAAGATGTTAACACTAGAGAAAAGCTGGGAAAAGAGTATCTGAAAACTCTGTACCATCTCTGCAATTCCTCTATATACCTAAAATTATTTTAAAAATAAAAGATGTTGTAAAGTTATCCATATACTAAGTATACCCACACTGGACTTGTATGTAAGAAATTAAATTCTATCACGTTAAACCTTTGAAATTTTGAAGGTTTTTCCTAATTAAAGTTAGTGTCATCCTAATATACTGGTAATCATGACTTCAAGCAGAATCTCTTCAAATTAACTCTGTTCCATGGACACATATTTGAGCACTCAAAAGAAGAGATTGCATACTTGTTATAAGTTGTAGGAGATCCAGAAGATGTTGACTGGCTGCTCTTTTTGTAATTAGTTCTCCAAAATTAAACTCTACTTTTTTTTCTATTTATTTTTATTTTTATTTTTACATCTATGCTGCAAATACAAGACCACTGAGATGAGAACAACTAGAGGAATCTGAAAGCTAGACTTGAAGAAGACCTTGAATGACAGGGAAGACCTGGCATCATAAATTCAGGCGCTTTTGAAGGCCAGGCAAA
>NW_006443145.1:194576-205553 GCF_000325575.1 Pteropus alecto
TTGACTTGGATAAAAGCAAATAGTAGGGAGTAGTAGGGCTTACTAGGAACTGGAGAATGCATGTTCACATAGAGATATTTCAGTATATGTATTTTTTAACATCGTGCTGATCAAATGAAAGAAGTCTACCATTTCAAATGGTTTAAGAGTGAGAAACTATGACTACTGATGTAGATCCTATGGGAAGAGAAACCATAATACCTTTCAAATATGTGGGATCTCAAGATGAAAGATAAGTAAAAGCAGAGCAGGTTCAGAGGATGATGAAAATTTAGCCTAATGTTTAAGGAAAGAAGCTAGTATGCCTAGGGCATTAGACCCAGAAAAGATTTGTGTGATTATGTAGTTGATTAGTACGCAGTGTGGCTCTGTATTGCCTAGGATTCACAGAACCCTCCCGAGGCCTGGGGAAAGGGGCTCTCAAAATTATTTACCTTCCAAATCCACTGAATATGATCATATAGTATTTCCCTGTGAGAGCTTATTTGAATAAATATTTCCATGTCAAAAAATAGCTTTGAAAAACACTCGTCTAAGATTCCGTTTTTTCATCTGTTACACAGAGGCTCAAGATATTGAAGTGACTTGTCCTTCACTACAAATTTATATGGGTTTCTTTAGATTTGATCTGTAAATCTGACTCCAAAGCCAGTGATCTTTCCACCCTCCTGTCTCATTGTGGAAGTCTGAACAGGTCTGGAACAAATGTACTTCTTGGGAGGACTCTATTTTATTTTCCCTTGCCCTCTAAGCTTTATGTTAGGTGCAGATCTAGGATCAAGAATTTAGGAAGGAAGGTAAGACTTTGAATTATTTTTATTTATTTCCTGGGTGAATAAAACCTCTGAAAGCCAGTTTTAATAGAGTAAAGAGCAAGAAAAAAGAGTAAAGAGCAATGAACATTTGAGGAACAGGCAGTAATAATAACAATAATAATTTAAATTTATTGAATACTTTTTATGTGTCCAGCATTGTCCCAAGCACCTTACAAATATTTTCTCGATTAATCCTCACAACAATATTAAGTAACTAGTGTTATTCCCATTTAAGTGTAAAAAAATAGTAACACCAAATTGGAGATGTTAAGTAATCTTCTCAATGTCATATTATATTATCATCAATTATATTATTTATTAATATATTATTGTAACCTCTTTAATAGCAGCTCAGGGCCATGGACAACCTCTCCCCCTTTACTTTTGTTTCTAGAGCTGTATTTGCTGCTGTGAAAACACTAGCCTTCTGTTGATGGGGTAGCTGCTCCCAGCAACCCCTAGCCCACCCTCCCCTATATGAGCTTTGGAAAATGGACTTTTCCTGTTTCCAGAGAAAAGGGGTTAGCAGATGTAGATGAAAATGTTCCTGTGGGATAGCATCTCAACGTCAACATAGTGCACCCAATAACACTAACAATGAGGAAGCTCAGCTGTAATTTACTTTCATTAAATGTCTCCCATAGTCTTTGGATGTGGTGGATAGGATGAAATGCACAGCTTGTTGGACTTCAAACATTTCCCTCTACGTTTAGTACATCTTGTGTGTTCTCTAGTGGAAATGCAATCCCTTATGCTTTAGTAATTCAACATAGTTGTTGCTTTTAAGTATATCTGAAATCCCAGAGGATCCTTGGGAAAATCCTTTTAAATAAAAAAGCTACATTTTACTGAGTCCAATTACTCAATTTTGAATTCCAAGAAGTTTGAGATGTGATTTCAAACTACCAGTTATCAAAGTCTGAGTTGATGCTAAAGATGGAAAAGTACATCTCATCTTTGCTTGTCTGACCCCGGAAGCTGGGAATGTTCATCCCACCACCACCACCCACCACCACTTAAATGTATAGGAAGGCAGGAAAGGGAAATATAAAGTAGGAAAGACAAATTCTCACTTCGTTGGGGCAAGAGACTTAGCTCTTGTTCCTCTCTCATCCACTAGAGAAGAAAATCATAGGATTAGGACTCCTTGGGTGTGTCTTGATAGCATCTGGACTACAACTTCCTATGGTACACTGGCAGCACCCATGGTTACTGTTATAGTTCAAATCCAGTCTCTGTCACTTTCAAAATATGTGTCTCAGGGTGCCACTTAACCTCTCCGTGCTTCCATTTTCTCATATCTAAAACGAGGATAATAATAGTTCTGATTACATTAGGTTGTTAAGAAGATTCAATGAGTTAATCATGTAAAATGCATAGAACTATGTCTGGTACACTGTGAGAACTCAGTAAAAAAAAACTTCATATTAAAGCTATAATAATCCGTTCCTAAGAGGTTCTGGGAACCCAGGTATCCTAAGTCTCTAGACTTCTGGCCATGATTTTGTCTCCCAGCAGCTCTCAAAATCATGGGGGCTACTTCACAATTAGATTGGCCCTTTAAAGGTCATTCAAGAATGGTCTGATCTATTATGACTATTGGTATGATCTCAACCCTGTTTTCCTAAGACTACTATAGAGTCTCCTGGTACTATTTCAGACTTTAAATATGGACACTAAATATCAGTGCTTTAAAATATCACTTTAACTCAAACCACATGGTAAATGTAGGTAGAATATTAGCTGATGGTTGAACAGGATGGTGACATAATCCAGTAAATGCTAATGGAAGTTGTATTTGAGAAAGGATACAGATACTGAATGTAGGTCACTGGTCATGGTGCTAAGAAAGATTCTGGGGGCCAGAGGGGTCCCATATTGGATTTCTGGTAAGTGAAGTCATATAATATTCAATAAACACTTTTTAAACACCTGCTATGCATTGGATATGTTGTAGACAATTATGTCCACAAATATATATTGAGTACCTATTACATACCAGCATATTTTTAGGTTCTAGGTATAAATAGTAGATAAAATAGTCCAAAACCCCTACCCAGATGCACATTATATTTTAGTGGAAGATGCAGACTTTCAATAAGTTAAATAACTAAAATATCTGGTATGGTAGATAGCAATAAGTGCCAAGGTGAAAAATAAAGGAGAGAGTCATGACTGAAGTGCATTTTAAATAGACCTGAAGAAAGTGAGACAGTATGCCATGCGGATATTTAGAGAAGACATATTATATGCAAAGAAAGGAGCAGATGAAAGGCTCTAAGGCAGCAGTGTATCTGGAATAGTTACAGAATGGCAAAAAAGCTTTGGGTTCTTGAGCAGATGAATTTAGAGTTGTGACTGACTAGATCATGTAGGCCTTGTGAATTATTGTAAGGACTTTGATTTTTACACAGTGCGAACTAGGAAACCATTGTAGTGTTATAAGCAAAGAAATATGTTCTGCTTATTTTTGACAGGATTTCTTTGGCTGACATGTTTAGAATGGAAATGAAAGAGATAATAAGAGAAGTAGAAAGATCAGTTAAGAAGCTATTGCAATAATCCAAGTGAGAGATAACAGTTAATTGGGCCAGAGTTGTAGTAGTAAAGCTAGTTAAGAACTGTTCAGATTCCAGTTCCATCAGGACCCGTTAGGATTTTCTGATTAATTTGATGTGCAATGTGAAAAAGAGAGGGGTCAAAGATGCTTTCAAGGTTTCTGGCCGGAATAACTGGAAGATTGAAATTGTTAATAAATGAATTTGGTGATGGAAAAGAGACTTCAAGAGGAAGAGATTTAGAGGAAAAGATCAGGAGGTCAGCTAATTTTCATGTGAAATGTCTAATACCCAGATGGAGATATCAGACAGGCCCTTGGATTTATCCATGTAAAGTTCAGGAGAAGATCTATAACTTAGGCAGTAATCAGAATATACAGAGTATAGAAAATTATGAAATTGAATGAGACCATTGAGGCAGTAAGTGTATTCAGAAAAGAGAAGTTCAAAGATTAAGCCTTGGGGCTTTATTTAGAGTTCAGTGGAATGAGGAGGAAGCAGCAAAGGGATGGAGAAGAGACAACTATTAAGGTAGAAAACATGCAGAAAAGTGTGGTGTCCTGGAATCCAAGTGAAGAAAGTGTCTCAAAAGGGAGACAGTAGTCAACTTGGTAAAATGCTGCTGATCTAACAAATAAAACACAGACTTAGAATGAACCACTAGATTTAGCATTATGGAGGTCATCCAAGTTGTGTAGTTTTAGAGAAGAGTGAAGAAGAATGATATGGAAGAGATGAGGAGGAGAAAGGAAGATACTATTTCACATCTAGACCCAGTGATATGAAAGGTCTGGGAAAGAAAAGAGCTACTGCTTAAGGAGACTGCAAGGAAAGCAAGGGCCTTGAGGACAGGTGCATTTCCATTAGAGGGAAAAAATGAGGGGACTAGTCAAGGAAATGTGAGGGGATATGAAAAATTTGGCTGATGATTGATACTTGACAGAAAATTCCAGTTCTTTCAGGAGATGGGGCAGAAGGAGGAGAGATGGTGACAAAACAGGCAATATTTAGAGCCATAAAAAGATTAGAGGCCAGGGAATAGGGAAGAACCTGAAGTCCTAGATTTCTTCTGATGACTGATATGAACAGGAATATAGGACATGATGTTCCAAAACAGATAGTGCTAGTAAGTGGCAGGCAGAAAACAAGCATAAAAGTGTGGCATCCTGGAATCCAAGTAAAGAAAGTGTCTCAAAAGGAAGACAGAGGGGTGATGGAAACACATAGAATTTAGGAGATACTGCTTAACTTGTACTGATGGAGGATTGAGCCTGCATAAAGGAAACCCTGCCCTTAGCATGTAGGGTTGTTCTTTCTTATGAAAAACTGGGGACTAAAGAAGTGATAATATACTGAACTCACATAAAATCTCTTGACCCTGGTTTTGGTCGCTTGCCCAGCCAATACAACATATATATTCTTTCACTGATGAGGGCAGCCATTGAAGCCTGCTACATATATCTCCCAACTTCAGCTGGTGAGAGGATTGTTATTATCATGAGCACACTGTACAGTCACTTTTGCCCAACTCTCAGGCTTCTGACCAAAAGTGAACACAGAACCATTCCTTCAATCATCAGATCTTATCCATTTTATAGAAACATTCCTTGTGGTTATTCTCCACCAGCTTGTTACAGACATGTCCAAATGTATTTTCATGTGGCTGAAAGTGTTTAAACACTCTGATATTTCAATCATGTAATATGGCAGAGCGAACTTCCATAGCATTTGGCACAGCTGCATTGCTTAATTCTTTTCTGACCCTGATCACCAAGCAGGAACTTGAGAAATGGCAGGTACTTCCTGGAGAGATACAGAAGGCATATGTTTGCTTGTGATTGCAGGGCACTGTTCATATAAAGATGTTCTCTTGAGTCCAATGTAAAATGGTGGGAATTATTTTACTTAGGAATTAGTAGAGATTTAGAATTTGGAGACATCTAAAATTTTGAAGACATCCATACAACATTTTTATTTTTCCCAAGATGTTCAGAAGTGCTTCACAGCTGATTCTCTTTCCTTGAGCTTCAACCCTGTCATCTACATACTGCCAATAAAATACCAAAATGTAAAATAACCTATCCAAATTATATTAATGAGCTTATACATGTCTAGCACTTAGTAATTTAGAAGTTAAAAGCCTAGAAGTATATTTTCTAATTTGATAATAGGAGAAAGATACTATAATCTTCATTTGACCGATGAGCAAATTTCTCTGTAACTGCTCAGGTGGGACTTATTTTCACCAAACAATATTATTTATTCACTCATTCATTCATTTATTCAATACACCTTTATTTAGCTCAATGAGGGATTTTCAATCTTTTCACAGCCAATACTTCCACTTAAGAGTTGAACATTTGAGCAATTTTAAACAAATAGCTATTGAATTCCTACTATATGTGATACTCTTCCATGAATTATTATTAGGATACAAAGATAACTAGAATATAAACTCTGCCCTAAAGAAATTCAAAGTCATATTTACAATATTTATTATAAACTTCTTAATTAAAACCCAATCTGAGATTTATATCAGTCCAGCAACTTTTCTCAGAGTGCCTGTGTTGGTTAAGATAAACTTAGATGCTGTAACATACAAATCCAAACATATATAATGCTTAAAACACAATATAAATTTATTTCTTGTTCATTTTAAAGCCGAAATAGGTGGTCTAATTGATGAGCAGCAAACCTCCAAGTGATTCAGGGACTCAGGCTTCTTCCATGATGTTGGACACATCTTCTGCACCTAGCTTCCAAGCTTGCTGGGCTCATTTGCATCAATTCAGTAGAAAAGAAAACAACACAGAAGTAGCATGTGAGAGGTTTTTATGGGCCAGATATAAAAGCAGCACTGAGCAGTTCCCAGTTTTGTTCTATTGGCTAAGACTCAGTCACATGGCCAAACATAACCCAAAGGGGTGCTTGAAAATGTGGCCTAGCGTGTGATCAGGAAGATAAGGAAAAAAGTTTAATGAGTAGCTGTCATTTTCTACGTGTGTGTGTGTGTGTCTGTGTGTGTGTGTGTGTGTGTGTGTGTGTGTGTGTGTGTGTGTGTGTGTGTAGCTTTGAGCATGGGAGGGTTCATCTGGAGCAAGATAAATATAAGCGAGGAAGCAGAAAGCTAAGCAGGTGAGCTCCCCATTGGGCTTCTGAGGTCTGCTGAGAGGAGCGAATTGTGGTCACCTCCAAGATGGGTCTCTTCTTCATGAGGGCATTCATTTTTGAGCAAGGAGTGTGAAAGAATCCTCCAAGATGAAGGAACTTTGCTCTAACTGTAAGTTCTTGTCCTTAGTACACTCATTATTCTAAAGTCCTGACAGCCAATATAATTTAGTACAACCATTTCATGCCCTTCAGTGTTGGTACTACTTCTTGCTCCTGAAGGCTTTTATTTGCTGCTCCAAGGATGCGATTCTCAGACTTTTACTGATTCTTCTGATCTAGGATCATAGATAGTGCTTTGTTTCAAATTGACCTCAGCCTACGGGCCTGTGGAACAGAAATAAATTATCAAATTGAATTCTGTCAGATTTGTAAACAGGCTTAGTCAGTTGGCTAATTACACAATAATAGAGTTTTTCTCAAGTTCTAGCAACTCATTAAAACTACTTCATTTTTCTATATTTCTAGTTCATTTTCCGAAGGAAAAAGGCAAATGACATTTTACATATCATAGCTATCTTGACAGCACACAGTGGTTTCCCAAAAAAAGTGCTGTTCACATACTAACCTTCAGTAAAAAGTGATTCTGAAACCCTCTGCAAATCCAAAAATACCAACCAAGGATTTCTTATTGCTGAGTCTGTGGGTATTTTCAAATGTTGGCTGAGAAAAAATAGCCTATTCACATTTTTTATTTTTTAATTAATGTTAAAGCAGAAATTTGCTGAGACACTGATACCATATACTAAAATGACTTGTGAGATAGACTTTCCTATAGGATTTGTAGAAAGAAATGACCAAAAATCAATTTTATGAGTTTTGTGGCTAACCCACAGCATGGAGAAAAGGTTGAGGGGTAGAGTTTAGAGAAAGATTTCTTTAGACGATTTATTTAAGAAAGATCTGTGGAAAAGGCTTGGAAGTGCTTCCCTCTGTGTCAGTTCAAAAGAGAATGGCTTTAAGGAGACCATTTGGTGGGGTAATATGTGTTGCCCGGTGTTTAAGGGGGAGACACAGTGGATTAATGTCTACTAAACCTTTGGAAAACAGATTTAGATCTGTGTGTGTGTGTGTGTGTGTGTGTGTATGGAAAGAGAGAGAGAGAGAGAGAGAGAGAGAACCAGTATGTAGCATATGATAAATTTAAGATCTATCCAGGAGTTTCGGTCAGGATGGTAGGGTAGGTAAACACTGTGCATGCCTCCTCCCATGATCACATTAAAAGTGCAGCTAAATTATGAAACAGTAAACCTGGAGAATGATCTTAAGATTAGCTGAATAGAACTGCTATAACTGAAGATACAAAGAGGAGACAACATTAAAACTGGTAGGAGGGGTGGGGACACAAAACAGTCTGGTCTCACAACCACATGTAGTGGTTGAGCATAAAGAAGGATATTTCAACTGTGAAGTTCCTCCCAAGGAGAAGCAAAGGGCCTCAGCCCCACATCAGGGTTCCCCAGCCCATGGTTCCAGTGCCAGGAAGAGGAGTCCCCACAAAACCTAGCTGTAAAAATCACTGGAGATTCCAGCCATCTATGTGAGGTGGAAGGCAGCTGGAATTCCAGATGTCTCCTTAAAGGGCCTATGCACAGACTCACTCACTCACAGGCACTCACAGTGGGCTCCAGTGGAGGGATAACAGCTCAGGAGGTGCCAAGACATACAGGGAAAGACTGAGTTGCATGGCTTCCAGACAAGGACTAGAGGGATAGTCACCATTGTTCCTTTGTTAAGCCCTCTTCCTGTGTAGCCTGCAGGGGAGCGCCATCTTGTCTGTGTTGAACCCTCCTCCTAAATGGCCATAAATGAACCTGCATTGGCCTGGTGAAATCTGCTGGCTCCACCTCAGTGACTTCTAAAGACCCTGCCTCACCCGACTCACAAATTGCCTGGTGGCAATTTCAGGTGGTTACTGGGCAACAAGCCCCACTCCAAGATCTCAGTAGGAAGTTCCTTTGGCAGTAATCAACAGGCTCTGCTCACCTACCACAGGGAACACTTTTGGTCGCCAGCAACCAACCGCGGCCCCAGCTGCAGTATTTCTTGAACAAATCTCAGGGGTCTAAAGACCTGAAGAGGGCAGCAGCTTTCCTCAGTGTGAGCCCAGACTTTTGTGAGTGGCCATAGGGTCAGCACTGGCAACAAATCTGAATGTGCACCACCTGGAGAACTCCACTTTCCCCACCCTGGTGATTCCCTGAAACCTCGTCTTATCCAACTATGGTACTCATTTAGCTGCTGAGATGTACAGGCAGCAGGTAGGCAGGCAGTCTCAAGACTGGGGGTTCTCTGGGCCTTTTGCTGAGCTTCCGCAGGCCTGGTACTGGTGGCAGTCAGCTTCAGTCGACCTTGTGGCCTCTCCCAGGACCAGCCTAGGCAGCAACCAAATACAGATAGCTTTGTAGCTCCTACCAAGTAGCCCCAGGCTGGTCACAGGCAGCAGATGACCTTGGCCTGCATGGTCACTATGAAAACTAGTTTATAGGTTCCTCAAAAAGTTAAAAATAGAGCTACCTTATGACCCAGCAATTCCACTTCTGGGTATTTATACTAAAAAAAAAAAAAAAAAACCCTAAAACACTCATTTGAAAAGATACACGCACCCCTATGTTCACTGCAGCTCTATCTATAATAGTCAAGATATGGAAGCAACCTAAGCGTCCATCAATAGATAATTGGATAAAACTTGTGGTCCATATATACAACGGAATATTACTCAGACATAAAAAAGTGAAATCTTACCATTTGCAACAAAATGGACCGAGCTAGAGGATATTATACTAAGTGAAATAAGTCAGACAGAGAAAGACAAATATCATATGATTTCACTTATATGTGGAATATAAGAGACAAAATAAATGAACAAACAAAATGAAAACGGACTCATAGATACAGAGAACAAACTGGTGATTGCTAGATGGGAGGATTTGGGGAGGGGTGGGTGAAACAGTTGAAGAGATTATGAAGTACAAATTGGTAGTTGCAAAATAATCCCAGGGATGTGAAGTACAGCATAGGGAATATAGTCAAAATACTGTAGTAACTATGTATAGGACCATGTGGGTATTAGACTAAGTTGAGGAATCACTTCATAAATTATATAAACGTCTATCTACTAAGCTGTATACCAGAAACTAATATAAAATAATATTTAAGGTCAACTCTAATCGAAAAATAAAAATTAAGAAAAGCACACGTGTTAGATTCATCCACTGAAAACGGATCTATCTCCTTCAGAGCAATGGGAGGAGGAGGAGGAGGAGGAAGAGGATATATCCAGCATGGCCCACTTGGAGTGAAAGAGCCTCTGAATAATAAAGTTAATAATAAATCTAAGGTGACAGCCAGCAACTGAGAAAACAGCAGAAACAGGAGAGAGTCTATTACCTGATGCAAGAGAACAGCAGGTGAGAGATTCTCAGCATTTGGTGGGAGAAGGGATATCCAAATATCCCACAACTGCATCCAAGAGGAAAAGATTCAGCAGTTCTTGTGATCAGGTCCATAGTGGAAAGAGGGCTCATCAGTGTTTCAGTTACAACAAGGCTGTCTTTCTCTGTGGATTACTTCTTACCCACATATCAATGCAGGAGGGGTGAGGAACCAGGGGAGCAGCTGAGGGAAGTAAACAAAGTACTATATTTTCTTCTTCAGAGAAAAAGCTGACCATCGATCTTGCCCACTCTATCTTGCCTCAGGTTTCCTAGCACATACAGTCATGTTCAAAGTTTTAATCATTACATAGATCTGGAAATTATAGTTACTGATAATTACTAAAAAGAGAACGAGTTTTGTATTTAAAGTGACTAAAGGAATTTTTATTACTGAAGCACTCTTGAAAAGAAATGGGACATTTGTCTAGGGGCTGGGACGGACTTATCCTTCTAAATAAATGTAAAGGGGTAGTGAGAGACAAAAAAAAAATAATTGCCTCATGTTTATGTAGTTATATGATTACAGCCACTTTAGAATATATTGGGAATGTTCATGATCCCTTCTGTGACACATATCCTGAAAAGAGGCAGATTACTGTCTTTTGTGGCCATATAAATACCTCTCAACCTATATTATATCTTTTTCCTCACCCTGATCTCAGACAAAATGGAGACACCCTCATTTCTATTATCTATACTTATTATTTTGCACATAATACTTTAAGAAATCATTTTAGAGTCAATTTCTAAATTTTAGAATGCTTAATTAAATAAATTTATGTAAATTTTAGGTTCATTTTTCCTTCTTACATGAATGGCCACAAATTATTGCTAAAAAATTGTATTTTGCTTCAGCACTTAACCATACTTGTGAGCATATTAGTATTGTATTCTAGAATGACAAATTTATTTCACCATTGGGCTCCATTTCAAAAGGTACTTCGTATGCCAGTAGGTCTCCAAGAGATTTATTTCCTCTCTCTCTCTCTCTCTCTCTCT
>NW_006443145.1:205612-228463 GCF_000325575.1 Pteropus alecto
TTATTTTATTTCTTTGTGTTATGGTAAGATGCAAGACTGAGAAAAAGCTAGCTCTCTGAATCCCAGACTGGGATTAAATAATTCAGCATAGTGTGGCACAGAAAATGCTCCCCTCTGCTTCTTTTTCTAAAAACTTGTATCTGTATGGATTCAAGATGATACTGAGTGCTCTGATGAAGATCAGGGCAGCTGTCCTGGCTGAACTGGGAGATACAAACTCAGTGAGGTATAAGTCATGAGACAATTGGCTGTTCAGAAACTCAATGGAAAATGACAGCACTTTGGAGTTTTTGTTTGTCAGTGGAGCCAGAGCTCTTAGGTATCTTTTGCAACCAGGTCAGAGCAATAAACAGACATACCACACAAAATAAAGTGAGGTCTTCTTGGCTACTTTCCTTGCCTATTGTGTTTCTCTTGCTTTTGGATTGACAGCTCAGAGTTCTGAGTACAAACAATTTGTTAACCACCAACTTATACATTAGCTACATTGATTCCTTACCCATTTGGTTAATAGGTCTCCCCTGCCCCCAGAACCTTAAAAATTATCAAAGTTTACTTCCTATGTTCAACTACAAATTCCACTGATCAATATGGTATTTGCCCAACAATGCTATAACCTTCAAAAAACATTCTGGTTTGATTTTGTACATGATCAAATAGAAGTCCACCTGGACATGGCAGTTTAGGACACTGTATTAAGTATAGACCATAGGGCTGATAAGCACCATTCTGCAAATGACAAGCAGCCGATGTTTTCAATGTCACATCCATATCCAGTTCATTGCACTCAAAATGACTTTCAACTGCCAGCATCTGCATCTCCGGGTTAGGAGACCATTTTTAGAACCACAGATGGTCATTCTGCCTATGCATATGACAGGCTGAAAGTTTCGGGAATAAATGCTTCCCAAAAGTAACTCTCAACCAGTGATGCTCAGGAGTTGGTATACAAACATTCTAAGTCCTTTGTCTCTCAAGTGGATGCTTCTGAAATGTGTGTATTATACTAGTTCCCAGAAATCTACCCATGAAATTAAATGCCAAAAGCTCACTGTGATAGTTGGTTTGACAATACCTCCTTTTTTGGTTTCCCTCTCTCACTTCACTATTTCCCAGCTGGTATTCTCTAGACCTTTCTAATAAACTACTTACCCCCAAATCCTTATCTCTGAGTCTGATTTTCAGGAATCCAAACCAAGACCAAAAAGACAGCCATATCCCTCCCAAAATCTGAAAAGGACTTCGAGCTCAATATCAAATATCCAGGTATAGTAGGATAAGTCTTTTAAACAAACATGTCCTAGGGATAGAAGAGTAACACTCCTCTACAATTCTCATGTGTCTTTCCTTGCCTACTCTGTTCAAGACTACTACAGTGTGAACATAAGTAGAAGATGTTCTAAGTTCTACAGCATCTTTTTAACTGGTCTCTGAGCCTCCAAATACTTCTTTCTCCAATGTGCTCTATACCATGCTGCTAGGCCAATTCTCCTAAATTCCCATTTTCATGTATCATTCCCTGTTCAGAAATCTGCAATCACACAGCAGTAAGGAAAAATGTCTCTGACTCATCTTAAGTTTCTTTCATAATCTGGAAGGAGAAGTTGGATTGTTTATTGTCCCAGCCCTCTTCTTGCTGGTCCATTGGATGGCAGTGGCTACGTTCATGCACTAAAGGCCATAGGTCCTATTGAATGTTCTTCTCTAATAGTTACAGATGTAAATACATCTATATTTCCAAGTAACTTTATCCACTCTCTTGTCTTGATCTTCCAAACTAATTGCTCACCCTGGAGTACTTCACTATCACTTATTAGCCCTCTCTGTTAAGCTCTCTTCAGTTATCCTTTTGACTGTACCATCTGTTTCCTGCCAGGATCCTGGGAAATACCAGCAGTAATGTAGAAATTAGGATTTCTGGGTTCCAGACTTGCCTCTGTCACTTTCTATCTTGTGTGACTTTGGATTGTAGTTATCTCTGTGTTTGAATCTTATATTCATTATCCGTTAATGAGAATAATAAGGCCTATGCAGCATGCCTCATAGGATTGTTATGTTAACAAAATTTAATTTTGTTCTAGAAAACATATCGATTGTTTTATAAATGTGAAAAACAACATAAATCTAAGGTTTTGTTATTATCATATTATGGAGAAAAATCTTGGGTGAAACTCAAAAATACACATTACTGAAAAAGTAAAGAACCAGGAATGAGGTCACAGAAGGAAATGGACAACTCAAGACACGTCCATGCCATTTACAAGTCACTTATGCCTCTGATTCACCTGGTGCCATCCTCACGCAGGGCCTCAAGCACAGAGTAACTTTGGGTGTGTTGTCATAGCAACTGCCAGCCAGGATCTGAAAATTCCAGCAGTTTATAATATCAATCACCATGAGAAAAAGTGTTAGAGAAAACTGCAAGAAATGTACATCATAGGAGCTACAAAAAAAGAACTATAGTAAAGATGGTATATAGAAGTTATTCTCGAAGTATTAACCCTGGGCCAGCAGTATCAACATCACTGGGAACATACTAGACATGTAGATTCTTGAGCCCCACTCAAGACCTATCAAATCAGAAACTTTATGTTTTAACAAATCCTCCAGATGATTCTGACGCACAATAAAATTTGAAGAATGCTGCTCTAAAGGTCATGAAATTCAGCTTCAGCTTCGAATCTCCAAAAGTGCAGAGTATGGATAATAAAGAAACTAAAATAAAAGCTTAAAAACAGAAAGCAAATATAATCTCATAAGTTCCTTCTGCTTTACCTGAATGGTAATGGTGACTAAAATATTGCAGTGAAAAGTCTGAATGTATTAGTTTATTATTTCTGCATGACAGAAACACTACACATTTTGTAGCTTAAAAGAACACATTATTTCAGTTTCTGTGGGTCACAAGTCTGGACATGACTTAACTGGGTCCTCTGTTTACTGTCGCACAAATTTGCAATCAAGGTGTCAGCCAGGCTGGAGTTTCCATCAGAGGATTGACTGGAGAAAGATCTGCTTTCAAGCTCCCTTAAGTTGTTGGCAGAATTCATTTCTTTATGGCTGTAGAATTCATGAAAGATTGCTTTTTCAAACCCAACAGTAGAGGGAGAGAGAATGAGATAGAGAGAGAGAGAGAGAGAGAGAGAGAGAGAGAGAGAGCGCGAGAGAGTGACTGCTGGCTAAATTAAGTCTTATATAACATAACACCATCGTGGGAGTGACAGTTCATCACCTTGCCATATTCTAGTGGTTAGAAGTAAGTCACAGGTTTTACCCACACTCAAGGGGAGGGGAAAGGATTATACAAAGGTGTGAATATAAGGAGGTATGGATCATAGGAGCCACCTTAAAGTCTTCTATAACATACCCTCTGGCTCTCAATGATTATTCATGTCTCTCTTATGTGAAAAATACATTTACCCATGTCCAACTGTTCCCAAAAGTCTCATCCCATTATAGCATCAGCTCAAAGTCCAAAATATCATAATCTAAATCTGGTTCAGGTGTGGAGGAGGCTCCTGGGTGTAACCTTTTAAATGCAGCCCTTTGGCCACAATTGCTCTTTTCTGTAGACCTGTGAAACTAAAGAGACATATTATCAGCTCCCAGTACATCCAACACACAATGGTAAGACAAGCACAGCATAACAGCTATTAATATTTCAGTTCAAAAAGGGGAGAAATAGAAAGTGAAAAGAAACCAATGGTCCATAGCAGTCCTGAAATTCAGCCAGTCAAATAATGGGAGTTACTAGATTAGATTTAAAAGTCTGGGAATTATTCTTCACGGCTCTCAGGTCTACCCTCTGTACTCTTGGTTTAGTGTTAATCATCCTTGCCTTTTTATGAACGGTAGCCTGTATGTACAGCTAATTACTTTTATCAGCCTGCTTTCTGCTGGTATAATTTTGGAAATCTAACAGCCTTCCTTCATTGTGTACTCTCTTTGTCCACTTCATTTCAAGCTGACAGTATATCTTATGAAATAATTTTCTCAGAAATTTTGTGGTAGTCCCATGGATTTATATGGGTTTTATTCCATTTAGACAAAAGCCATATCCACAGATCTGTTATTCAAAATAAATAATCACTCTATCTGAGCCTCTTGCTGAGAGGGGTTTAGAAACTTCCTAGAAGATCTATGGTTTGATTGAGAGGAACTGTGAGACACACTCTTATTCTCTTGAAAGGGCTTTTGTGTGACTGAATATTTTGACTTTTTTAACTTTCCAAGGTTTCAGCAAAAGGTTGTTGAGTTACAACCTTCAGTTTTTTCTCTAGACAAGGCTATCTTAATCTTATGCCATCTGAAAAGACTGTAGGTTTTCAAAATAATCAAGTTCTCATTCATTTTGTTTTTCCTTCAGTTTCTCTCCTCTCATATTTTTACTATAAGCAACAAAAAGAAACCAGGCAATACCTTCAACACTTCTTTTACAAATCTCCTTAGCTTGATAACCAAATTTATCACTTAAAAGGGTTTTTTTTTTCACATAACAGCAAGAGATAATTTTTCTGAGTCCTCTGTCCCTACATAGCAAGGATTCTCTTTCCTCCACTTTCTAATAGCATATTCCTCACTTCTGAGCCCTCATCAGCAGCATCCTCTAAATCCAGATTTCTACTAACAGTCACTCAAGGCAGTGTAGGCTTTCTCTATAATGATCCTTCAAATTCTTACGGAGTCCACCTATTGCTCAGTTCCAAAGCCACTCCCACATTTGTTATAGCAGCATCCCACTTCTGGTACCAAAATGTCTTCTATCACTGCATAACAAATTACCATAAAATTAGCATCGTAAAACAGCACACATTTGTTATTTCAGTTTTTGTAGGTCAGAAGTTAGAGTATTTCTTAACTTGGTCTTCTGTTTAGAGTCTCACAGGGCTAGAAATAAAGTATCAGTGAGGACTCAAAAGCTTGAGTAAGAAATGATTTACTTCCAAGCTCCCTCAGGTTGGTTGAAGAATTAATTTTCTTGTTGCTCTAGAATTCATAGAAGCTTGCTTCTTCAAAGCTAGCCAGAGAAAGAGAAAGAGAGAGAGAGAGAGAGAGATAGAGAGAGAGAGAGAGAGAGAGAGAGAGAGAGAGAGAGAGAGAGAGAGAAGATGGAGTCATATAATGTAACATAATCATGAGGATGACATCCATCATTTTTGCCATATTTTATTGATCAGAAGCAAATAATCCACGTTTCTCACACATTCCAAGGAAGAGGATTTGAACCTAAGGAGGGGGAAAATATTGGAGCCACCTTAAAATCTGTTTACCACATTAACCTTTTTCAAAATAAACAGAACAAACAGAGCTTTCAGGGGAAAAATCCCTTCATGTTGTAAAGATGTGTAAATTAAAGCCTAGGAATCAAGGGTGAGAAGAAAGAGAAAAACAATTAAGTGTGGAAAAAGAATTTAAAAGGATATTACTATGGATTACTAAGAGAGTTATGGAAGATGCTTTGTTAATATAGATGATGGAGTCAAAGAAGGGAAAAATCATGAAGGATAAAATGATTAGGTAAAGATGTTAGTGAGGTAGAACTAAAAATATACTTTGAATAATGGAGAGTATTTAGATACAAAGAAAGCATTTCATTACCTAGTGAAGGCACGGATGCTATTTGGAGTTGGAGGCAAGCATGGAACATATGGGGGGAAAACAAGAAGACTGAAGTGACTCAATGGGTCTCTGGTTACATATTAGAATCACCTAGAACTTTAAAAAAATACTGATACCCAGGCTCATCTCAGGTGTTCTGTTTTAACTGATGGGAGCAGAAGTCCAGATGTCAGTGGTTTATAAAAGCACTCAAGGTAAATATAGTCTACATCAGGGATAAGTGCCACAAGACTGATTTAAAGAGTATACTCAGGTGAAACAAAGCAGTATTTTAAGTATGTAAAGTAGGATTACCTGTAGGTTACATATAGCACATAGAGCATAGAACAAAAATATTTAATAGTTCCTAATAACCATAGAACATACATGTGTCAGACACTTCTGATGTACCATTTTGGCTTCATCTGTTTTATTTTCGTTTTAGCTCTTGTGATAGGCAGCTTCATGAGAACTCTTTCTTTCCCAACCAGAGAGTGCCTCACCTCCTGCCTGCACCTAAAACCTTTCTCCTTGGTACACTGCCCTACACCCTCACTCTGGCCTGCATAAACTAGAAGTATAGGCAAGTTAATATTCTGTAGAGTAAACATTTGGCCGATGAGACAGGAACAAGTGAATATATCTTTTCCTCTGTTCACACTCTGTCCCCTTTGGAGTCCTTGAGTGTATTTTATAGAGATAGATTTTTGGGATCCAAGTGCCACAAATCTAGGATTCTGTTTACTTAGCAACAGCAAGTTCAACAATACAATTTTATATTTGTTCTCCTTTAGCTTCTTCACTCTTTTTGTTCCTCTCCTGCTCCCTAGAATAGTATCCCTGATAAAATGTAAGCACATTAGCTTTAAGGGCCTCAGGTTCTACTGTCTGTTGAACCCAAGTTACAAATGTAGGCACCTTGCAATGGATCATTTTTCAGCTTATGTTTCTATAGCAAAAAATTATATTTACAACATTTTTTAACATTTAAACACTTTTGTAACATTTTAAAACAAAATACTGTGTGGGAGAAATCTTAAGTAACATGCCAAACACAATTGGTAGACTATCATAATATGTAAAGAAAACATTTTGAAAAGGGACAACAAAGGGAATGTAAAGCTGGCATTGCTAGTGATGTTAAGAAAAGCTAGGTGACTAAAGCAAACAATTGCTTTTTAAACTGTTTTATTGAGATATAATTAACATGCAACAAACTGCTTATATTTGCAGAATGCTATTAAAAATTTTGATATATTATACATACATGGGACCATGACCAAAATCAAAATAATAAGCATACCAACACTCTTTAAAGGTTCCTTGTGTCTCTTCGGAATATTTCCCTTTTCTCCTCCCAGCTCCAATCTCTCTTTCCTAAGAAACCTAAGATCTATTATCTGTCACTATAGAGTAAATTGTATTTTCTAGAATTTTATATAGAGTTGTACTATATATATATGGAGTAAGTATGTAGAGAGACGCAAATTAAAATCACAAAACCTCCAAGTGGTACCTGGAGATTTCTTTGTGAGAAGGTTTTTAACTACATACTTAATTTTTTAAATAAACATATAACTAGTCAGGTTATCTATTTCTTCTTGAGTGAATTTCATTAGTTTGTATTTTTCAAAGAATTTGTCTATTTCATCTGTTATCAAATTGATTGGCATAAAGTAGTACATCATTATTATCTTTTTTATATCTATAGAATAGTGATATCATCTCTCTCATTTCTGATGTTGGCAGTCTCTCTCTCTCTCTCTCTCTCTCTCTCCTTCCTTTCTCCTAATCAGACTGGCAAGCATTTTATCATTTTTATTGATTTTTCTCCAAGAACCAATTGCAATTTCATATTACAATTTTTTTCTATTGTTTTTGTTTTTTTTCTAGTGCATTGATTTCTAGAGCAAACTTTACTATTTCTTCTCTTACTCTTACTTTTGGTAATTATCTTTCTTATCTAGTTTCTTAAGGTTAAATCTGAGGTCATTGATTTGAGAGCTTTCTCCTTCCCTAATATAGGTGTTTAGTGCTAAAAAATTCCCTCTATATATTGTTTAGTGGCACCGCACAAAATTATGTTTTAAGTTTTATTTGCTTTAAAATACTTTTTAGTTCCTCCTTTTATGTACTTATTTATGTATTGTCCTATTTTTTTTTTTGAGTGAACTATTTAGTTTACAAATATTTAGGGATTTTCTGGAGATATTTATATTATAATTTTTAATTTAATTCCATCGTAGTCAGAGAACATAATTTTTAGGATTAAACACTTTAAATTTATTGAGACAATTGCTTTATGGCCCAACATATGGTCAACTTGGTGAATGTCGTATGGACCTTTGACAAAAATTGTTGTGTTTGAGTGCCATGTTCTCTATAAATGTCAATTAGGTCAAGTTCTTCAACGTTGTTAGGCTTTTCTCTCTCCTCATCGATTTTTTGTCTATTTGTTCTATCAATTATTTAAAAAGGGATATTGAAATCCTTGATTATATTTTTGAATTTAATCTAGTTCTTGATATTCTGTCAGTTTTGCTTCATGCATTTTGAACCTCTGTTATTAGTTGCATAAATAGTTTAGATTTTTGTGTACATTTGATAAATTGATCCTTTATCCTTATGAAATGGCATGCTTTATTTATGGTAATATCTTTTGTTCTGAAATTCATTTTGTCTAATATTAATATTTCCATTAAAACTTTTTTCTTGTTAACGTTAACATGATATATGTTTTTTTATTCTTTTATTTTAAAACTGTGTATTTATATTTGAAGTGCTTTTTTGTAGGCAGCGTATAATTGAATCTTACTTTTTAAAATAAAATCTGACATATTTGCCTCTTAATTGGGATGTTATGATCATTTATACTTAATATGATTATTGATATAATCAGTTTTAAATTTATCTTCTTATTTGATTTCTACTTGTTTCACTTGTTTTGTATTCTTTTTTCTCTCTTTTTCTGCCGTCTTTTGAATTAATTATATTTTTATGATTCCATTTTTTCTACTGAGTTGGCTTAACTCTTTGTTTTGTTATTTTAGTGGTTGCTTTAGAATTTATAGTATACATCCTTAACTTATCACAGTTTACCTTTGAATGATATTGTACTACTTCACATACAGTATAAGAACTTAAAATAGTATACCTCCATTTCTTACCTCCCAACTTCTGCATTATTATTGTCATGCATTTTACTTTTACTTTTGGTGTTTATATGTTACAAACACCAAGTTACATTGTTAGTATTTTAAAAAGTGAATTTTGATTTTAAAATAAGAAAAATGTCTTATAAATTTGCCCACATAGTTAACATTTCATTCCTTTTCATTTCTCTATGTAGATTTCTATTGCCTTTTGGTATCATTTTTCCTTCTGCCAGAATGACTTCCTTTAACATTTCTACATACTAGTGATAAATTCTCTCAATCTTTGCATCTTTGAAAATTTTTATTGTTTTCTTTTTGTTGTTTTTTAATGTTTTTATCCCCAGCTTTGTTGAAGTATAATAAACAATTAGTTGCTCATATTTACATTGTACAATTCAATGATTTTTTTAATTATAGTGGCATATAATAATATATTAGTTTCAGTTGTACAGCATAGTGATTAGAAATCTATATAACTCATGAAGTGATCACCCCATTAAATCAGGGACCCCTCTTCCCCCTTACATATTTTTTACAACATTGTTGTCTTTATTTTTGAAAGATATTTTTACTAGGTACAGAATTCTAGATTAACTTTTTCTTATTCTGTTTTTTTTAAAGGTGTTGTTTCATTGTCTTCTCACTTGATTGTTTCTCACAAATCTGCTATAATCCTTATCTCTGTTTCTCTTTATGTAATATATTTTTTCTCTCACTATTTTTAGGATTTTTCTCTTTATCATTTATTTCATACAAATTTATTATAATGTGCTTTGAAGTAGTTGCTCTCATTTTTTTGTTCTTAAGGTATGTTAAATTTCTTGAATCTCCGCGTCTATATTTTTCATAAAATTTAGAAATTTAGGGGCCAGTATTTCTTCAATTTTTTTTATTTCCCCATCTCTCTTTCAGGAACTCCAATTACATGTGTATTAGCACATTTTCTGCTGTTCCACGACTCATGGATACTGTTTTCATTTTTTTTAATTAATTTTTCTTTGTGTTTATTTTGTATAGTTTCTTTTGCTATGTTTTTTAATTTGCTGATTGTTTATTCTGCAATGACTAATCTGTTGTTAATCTTATCCAGTGTATTTTGTATCTCTGACATTACAATTTTCATTTCTAGAAATTTGATTTGGGTCTTCTGTTGTATCTTTTATATCTCAACTTTTCGAACATATAGAATACAGTATAATAACTGTTTCAATGTCATTGTTTACTTATTCTAACCAGTTTGGGTCAGTTTTAATTGTGTGATTATTTTTGTCATCAATGGCCATGTTTTCCAATTTTTTACATGTCTGGTAATTTTTGATTAAATGTTAGATATTTTGAATTTTTCTCTTAAAATTCATTAAGTGGGACTGGTACAGCGTTGTCTAGTATTAATTATTCCCCAGTACTGAAATGAGACCTTTCCATATTCTCTGCCTGATGCTTCATGATTATTTTCAACTCAATGTGTGTGCCATGCACTATTACTTATAATCCCTTTGGTTGGTTCTTTCTTCAGTCTCAGCATTTTCCATATTTGCATGCACTTATCAATACTGTTGAGTGCTCAAGAGTAATCCCAGCAAATCACCAATGTTTTTTCTCTATGCAGCTATCTTCTCTCTGATATTTTGTCTTGTAAAATCTAGCCATATTCTTCTTTTCAGACCCCCATGCACATCTCAACTCAGGAATCCTCTAGCTCTGCCTCAATTCCCCTTCTCTGTACTTCAGCCTTTCAAGTCAGTAAACTGGGCTTATCTCATTTTTCTTTTCTACTTCTCAGCAATCATTGTGTTTTGTCACATGATGTCCAGTGTCTTAAAAACTGTCGTTTCATATGTTTTATCCAATTTGGGGTTGTTTCTGTTAGGTAGATAAATTAAGTGTCTGTTACTTTGTTTTTGATTGGAAGTAGAAGTCTATTTGTTAACAATCACATTGATTGTATGTCAGGAAGTAACAGTTTGAACATTTTGCATCTCAACACAATTTGTTGTTACTTACATGTTGGCATGTGACTGTGTTTTAGTTATGTTTTAATAAATTGGTGAGCTGGTTTAGGTTGATATTTAACCCATTTATTTTAAATAAACTCCCAGTTAACATTTTCCTGTAGTTTTCTTTTTTCTGTAATGGATTACTGATGTTAATTGGGAGATACTTATATTTGGCTTAGGCTTACATCTATCACATGAAAATAATTCTAGAAGTAGCTGTTCCAGAGCTGTCATGGAAGCTCCATGAAGTTTTCAGAAACAAATGCCTTCTGTCTTTCTGCTCACTAGTGTATGAATTCCATCTCCCTCATAATTACAAGATGACTATCAGAGCATTATTCATCAAGTCCACATTCCAGCTCCTTATAGCTAAAACAGTCTTCTTTTAACAAATTTCTGTAGAGGCCTGTCTAGTGCTTTCCTCTTACTACAATGAATAGGTCACCCACATTTTTCAGGAAAGGCTTACAAATGTAGTCTTTTCTCTAAGCATCTTGCTGGCCTGAATAAAACTGAGCTCTGTTATTAAGTAATAAGGGGGAACGAGACATAGATAAACTATTAGGCATGTCTGCTACATTTGACAAAGGACATTAATGACAGAGTAGGTATTGTGTATGAATTTGAACATGGAAACAGCATATGGTTTAAAGAAAAATTTTCTGGAAGATAGAGCAAGAAGCTGTGGAATGGGAGACCCTGGTAACATCTTCCTATTTGTTCTCTCCATGACCATAATCCAGGGATACAGGACTGAAGAACCGGCAATGTGAAAAATAAAGAAAACACTTCAAAATACTTATCTAAGGAAGAAACTTTATAAAGGATTGGTGGCAAGTTCAGCCCTGCCCAGGACTCATGTACTGAAGACTCTCTATTGCCAATGGGAGTGTTGTAGTAGTCTTGCAGTTGCACACCCAGTGTCTGCAGTGACCTCAAATGGGCAGAATATAGCCTGGTGTCTTGACTAATCTCCATCAAAGATGGCCAACTCACTGGCATCATGAAGGCCCAAGCCTGTGTTTCCATATTTGTCAAAGAGAACATGGCAGTCAGAGAGCTCAGAATCTAGCCTTGCCTCAGTTCATTTACTTGATGTGTCAACTTTCAATTTGCTTTCCCACCTTGGATCTTGATTTCCTAATCTGTCCTTTTCCAGAGCTTCATGACCAGTTTTTGGCATATAGTGTCTGCTCAATAAATATCTGTTGAATAAAATTCTGTTAGATCTTTAAAATAAAAAGTTTCATTTAGATTAGCATTTCTCAAGGTGTGTTTTGTGAGATGCTGATAAAACAATAATACATATTGTAAATGTGAGCTTGATATGATGAAGCAAAAAAAAAAAAATCCAATGAGATGGTGTCATTGATGACACAAAACTGCCATAGCTCTTTTTGAGTAGCTCTAAATTTAATGTTATCTGAAATAAAAATAAACCTTTACCTTTGATAAGCTATTCTTACTTGAGTGTCTATAATTGCAGCCTATTATCAGAATTCTTTATTGATCCAAACTATTAATGTTTACCCAATAACATTTTATAGAAAGAACCACTATGGCCCCTCAAACCCTGCTCATTAACTTCTTTAAATCTTCAATCAATTAATTCCTTAAATATTCTCATACTCTTATTATGTGTGTTGTGTGCTAGGTGCTACACAAAATAAGTATAAATCCAAATTTTTGCCTCTAAGAGACCTACGATCTATTTGAATGTAGGGGAAAATTGACATAGGTAGATCATAATTAAATATTAGTTGATGGCTCTCAATTAGACAGCAATTTTCCTGAAGGCAGGGACTGAATGGTCATCAACTTGTGGTCTTATCTTTGCTCTTAATGTAGAGTATAACGAGAGCATAAAAACATACTTGCTTCATAGATGGTTAATTTATACACCTTGTAGCCCAGTCACTCAACAAATTGGCTTCTTTATTGGAATGACAGATAATTTAAAAGAATAAATGGCTATTTAATAGAATGGAAAACCATTAAACTCAGAACTTTCTAATAAAGACTGATTCTTATCTAAGTCTTATTAAGTGCTAATTGCTGGGTCTAGGGAAAAGAGAAGAATGAAAATTGTTAGAGCATTGTTACCTCACTGAACTAGGGCTCTACTTTGAATAATGCTGACAATTCTAATAATAAAGATGGTGGTTATGATTCTCTTTTATATTTCAGTAGCACTTTGTGGTTTAGAAAATGTTGTCATATAAATTTAAAGAAGTTACTAAATATAAAGGAAAGAGCAGTCTATAGATTCTGTTAGACCTGGGTTCAAATCTAACCTCTACTGTCTGCGTTCTCAATTCTATTATCTGAAAATGGGAATAATAATATATAGTGGCAATGCTGAGGGATTAAATTTAAGAGCTTCCTAAAATATTTCAAACAAGGAAAATATTTTTTTCTAAGAATTAAGCTTAAATAACAACACAGTGGTTTATTGCCCAATAGCCCTAAAAAGACAGAATTGCTGAAAGACCTGGTAGCAACTACAATAAGAATAGGGGTTGCAGTTAGTCATAGAAGCAGAACATCACAAACACAACTGTCCAGACATTGGGAAAGGGAGAAATAATGTTAGCCAACAAACTTTGAGTGTTTCCTGTCCAACAGGATAGACTGTTTTTAACATGGAAATACTGGTTTGGCAGATTGAAACCTCCTCCCAACAAGAAGTAGTCTATTCTTCTATATTTGAATCTGGGTTTGCCCATGTGACTTGCTTTGGCCAATGGGACAATCTAAATATGACACAAGTAGAGATTTGAACAGTGCTTACATAGTGGGAGCTTGTCTTCTCTTGCTGTTGGGAACTCTTCCCTCATCATGTGAACAAGCCTGGGCTAATCTCCTAGAGGATGAGAGCCTACCTATAGAGAGTACTCAGCTGTCTAGCCATTTCAGCCATTTCAGCTGAGACCCAATACATGTGAGTGAGGCCATCCTAGACCATCCAGCCCCAAACAAGTTGCCAGTTCAGGAGAACCACCCAGCTAAACCACAAAATTAAGAAAAATAATTGTTGCTTTAATTCACTAAGTTTTAGAATGGTTTGTTATGCAGCAATAGTTACCAGGGGTCTTTTTAGCTTTCAGTATTCCAATCCCAGGAGATGAGGTCATCCTTTCTATAATACAGATATATCAGGCAATTTTGCACTGACATTATCAAATACTCCATTCCTTTGGCTTCCCTTACTCTAAGTCCGTATTCGCCAACCAATTTCTAATCATGATTTGGTGTCTCACATAGTCTGACTACAGTGAACAATGGACTGACCACATGAACTCCAAGGATTCCTAGCCCCTAGTATGGTAATT
Organism: Pteropus alecto; assembly: GCF_000325575.1. Taxonomy (NCBI): domain Eukaryota; kingdom Metazoa; phylum Chordata; class Mammalia; order Chiroptera; family Pteropodidae; genus Pteropus; species Pteropus alecto. The sequence continues at coordinate 219,695 of NW_006443145.1, forward strand.
ACTTATGATAAATTAATGAAGTAGTTTCAGACGAAAGTCTGGCTTAAGAAGAAAACATTCTATGCATCTAAACATTTATTCTCCATCCTTCTCTATTCTGCTCTTTACTCCAGGAAGTTGACCTGTATAGATTGCCTTAAGAAGTAATCCTGCTTCATGACTTCCTATTGGGCTTTCCCAATGTGGAGTTTACCTGGAGACTAGAGAGAAGAATGATTTAAGAGCACTTATTCTCACAGCTCCCTCTCTGTAAGATTGTTTGGAGCAGGCTAAATCCCTTAAGTGAAGATTGCAGCTCCTGTCAAGGAAGTCCCTTCTCCAAAACTCTCTCATCTTTTCAGGGCTAGAGGTGAAAGTAAACCAATTTTTACTAGCCTCCAGTTCTGTACTCTTTTATGTGGGTTCTCTACTCCCGCCCACACTTTTGTAAAATCCTACCCTAATTGTCATAATTTCAGCATGCCATCTCTCTCTTATTGAGCCCCTGACTAATACATTTTTAAGTATATGAGTTTGAGTATTTAATTTGTCTGATGATGATTTCTTTTTGGCTTATGATTTACCCTTGAGAGATGGCTCCACATTCACTATATATAATCAAGTTTTTAGGCCCATAAGCCCTTAAGTCAGGCTGAAATTCCCAAAGGTAGTGAATTCTTTTAGGAGCCAGCCAGCTGGCCTTTTCCTCTCTGGAGTGAAGAACATAAACTGTCCTTCTCTGTATTTTTACAATATCCACGTTTCAGGGTTGCCATTAGTATTAGATAAACTACATGCAAATTGTATGTGCCTGGCACCTTATAGTTTTCAATGTGTTAAGCATTGTTTTTGTCTTGTTTAACATACATTTGACTGTATAATATGGTCTTTATTGACCAAATTATGTGTAATATTTTTCTTGGCCCCTTTTTTTGGGATGCTTTTATTAATGTGGTGCATTGGAATTATGGGAGTAGGGGTAAAGAAAAAAAAATGTAGGTGCAACATGACTTACATACAGTGTACATAGCTTTGAAAGCCTTATGACAGAGCCACCAACTGGAAAGGATTCTGATTTAGTGATTGTCACATAAACACATTTAATGAATCAAACATGGAGCAGAAAAGGCACTCTAAGTAAAACAATTACTCTTTCCAGATCATTGAAATTAAGTGTTCATAGAGCACTTAACTTGCTTGCATTTAGAAAGGTTGATATAAGACAGCAGTGTGGTGGCAAGGGGGCCCTTTCTGGGAAATAGTGTGATGGCAAGATGTTCAGGCTTCCTTGTTACATACTAAAAAGTAAGGAGAATCAAGTAAAAAGACTCTCTAACAATTTCTCCTTATCAGAAAAAGCCAGCATTCAGGGTGCCAAGGGGCTGTATGCTACAGCACAAGAGTCATGCTCCCACCTCCCAGGCAACTGGAATAAATAGAGCCCTGGTAACATCACTCATTTCTTTTCTTTCCCTTTCTTTCTTTCTTTCTTTCTTTCTTTCTTTCTTTCTTTCTTTCTTTCTTTCTTTCTTTCTTTCTTTCTTTCTTTCTTTCTTTCTCACTGGCTCTTCCAGCTTGCTGACTATGAATCTCAAGACTTCTTATTCTCCATAATTGTGTGAGCCAATTCCTCATAATAAAGTCATCAATCAACCAAGCAAGCAATCAATCTCTTTCTCTTTCTCTTTCTCTTTCTCTTTCTCTCTCTTTCTCTCTTTCTCTTTCTCTTTCTCTCTCTCTTTCTCTCTTTCTTTCTCTCTCTTTCTTTCTTGTTCATTCTTTCTTTCTTTTTACAAATAATGCATAACTTCACTTTTATGTGGAATCAAAAATAGTTGACATAGAAACAGAATAATGGTGGTTCTAGGATCTGAGAGAGGGGAACGGGAGATGTTGGTGTGGGTGTAAAGTTCCAGTTATGCAGGGTGAGCAGTCCTGGAGATGTATGTACAACAATATGACTACAGTTGACAATGCTTTATGACATACTTGATGTTTGCTAAGAGGATGAATCTTAGCTGCCAGTCTTCTTGTGATTCCTCGGGCACCTTCAGAGAAATCCTATTCTAGATTCTTCACCTAAAGAGTAAAGACAGATGGCAAGGCCAGACCACACTGGGAGCCCACTTATTCAACACAGCTCTAAAAGTGAAGCCTCTGGACTCTGAGGGGATATGTTTCCCCATTTCTATTTCACTCCTTCCCACATATTTCTGCCCTTTGCAGCTAGAGCTTGATGCAGAAAAAGGAGACCATCCTAGTTATATACAATCTTTGAGGGCACATTTTGGAAGTGGAGATGCACAGGACACTTGTAAAAATGAGACAGCAGTGTATCACTGGAGCCCACAAGGAAGGAGGACTTGTGCACAGGCAGCTGCCTCAGGACCAAAGAACAGATGTCCACCTGGTTAGCCCAGCGCTTTATGATAAGCTAATCAGCCAGATAGCCTGAGAAGGTGCCCAGCATGAACTGAGAAGAAAAACATCCTCCATCATTTGCTCTGCAGTATGGTCCTCCCCATCCATGTTACCTGTATGCAGCGACAGCCAGCCCTTGCAGTGGGAGATATGGTGAGGCGCGTGTGCCTCTTCCTAGGTCACTGGCTTATCAACCTTGTCCACTCGGACTCGGGCCTACTGATTCTTGGTGCAGACCGCGGAGGTGTGCAGAGTGCAACAGGGACAGGCAGCTCTCGCCCCAGGACAGCACCCGTGGCCCAAGCCCTCAGCTGCACGCAAGCACTGCCATCTTGGGCCAAGCGCAGTGCATCTCATATCTCCTTTAATTAGGCATTCAGGTCAGCCTATATACACTTTGAAGTATTGCCTCTATTCCTCTTCAACAGCAAATATTCTCCTACTCACTTACACACTCACACCACCATGTGTAGAGAGCCATTCAAGATTGATCTTAATCATTTTTATTCTCAGAAAATGTCATTCCTCTCTGATGGATGTTTTTGTTTACAGTTGCTTGTTTACTTTAGATGGTCTATGTTGGGGCCTCAATGTCATATCTCTATCATTCACAATAAGAGGTGATCTCAGAGGAAGCTCAGAATAGACACAGAGTGGGAAGAGATTGTCACAAAATTGGGACTATAATTTGCATAGGGTTACAAGGCGAACGATTATCTAAAGTGTTCCTGTGAATGGCCAGTGGACAGAACATAGAAATGGACAATAAATTCTAAAGTAGAGGATGATGTGTAAGATGGAATGTGAGCCTGAGGGAAGTAAATAAAGGAATACCATTTCAAGGTCATAAGAACCTTGACGGTCAGGGAGATGCAGAATAGAAAACTGACTTAAAAATTCTGAGATAAAACAGAACTTGAAATCAAGTGGGCACCAGGTCAAAAATAAATCAAGAGGAATCTAATTTATATATGCAGTTAAAATTTAGTCGTATTGAGGCGGAAAGAGATTTTAGGAATAATAGTCATGAAAAAATCACCAGATTACATCCTAGTTGGAAATAACCTAAAAGTTATATAAAGAGTTAACTAGAGACTATGTTAACGAGAGCTGGAAAAATATGAAAAAAGACTGTCTGAATTAATATAGACTTATCCAGCTTATATCATTTAATCAGCAAACCATCAGAAGAACTTTTGTTTGTGGAATTAGAAGATCAGGGGATTCAGCCCTGAGTAAGCAAAATAATCTTACCTAGATCTCTTGGGTAGGTATTATCTTACTCTAGATTTAGTATCACAGTTAAGTTAGATAGGGTCGTAGAAACACTGTTTTTTCATTTTCTTGGATTTCCCTAGTCCTTCTTTTTTGAACTGTATTAACAACACAATTGTCCTACCATCTAAAGAGCAGCTCTCCTTTTCTAATTTAAAATATGGGCTGTTGTTTTCTCTCCATGCATATTCTTTCTAGTAGTCTGAGCTGAGGCCCCTTAGTTTTGAACAAGCCAAGTGCTGACTCAGAAAAGGGAAAGAAGAATACAGAACCAGTTCTCCCAGGAGCAGAAAGCAAAGCAGATTAGGAAAGCCTTTGTTATCTTTGTCATGTGTAATTTGACTAAACCTACTTGAATAAGAAAGAACTGGAGGCCTCAGAGAAACTTTGAACTCTTAAATGAAAAATAAGCATAGCATAAAAGGGAAAAAAAAGTAAAAGGAAAAGAAATGAGGTTACTTTTTTTTTCTCAATTGAGAATGTCTAAGGTTTCATTAATGAAACTTTTATCTTTTCTCACTAAATAAGATTCTGACTTGTTGGCCAAGGCCTGTGCAGAAATATCATATAATTAATAATGCCTTGAAGGGAAATGTGCTTTAGGTGTTTTATTATTTTTTAATCACTTAACATGGTTTTTAAATTATTTATGCCCACATTGTTACAGATTGATTTTGGAATGGCTTACATAAATATATTTAATAATGTGAGATAAAAAGCAATTAATAAGAAGCAAATAAAAAGTCAGGGTAAAGGAAAAAAATAAAGTAGTTAAGATATAGCTAGAGGTAGTACCGATACTTGAAATATATGTTCTAAGTCCTCATAGTTCTGCTAAAGACATGAGATGTGAGAGACAAAACCAGACACAAGATTTACAATTTACATAAGATAAAATTCAAACTTGATGCTCAGGAGAACCAGAGTGAAATGTTTCCCTTGGGTCCTCATAAATAGGAACATAGTGGACTGTAAAAGTGGAAATTCTCCAGTTTCAGGGAGGCAGTATCTCCAGGTGCCGGCCCCTAGGGAGAGCAGTTACTCAGTTACAGGGAGGTGATATCTCCAGGCGCCAGTTCCAGGGAGAAGCGCAACATTCCAAGGTAATGATGATAAAACTGTCTATTAGGCCCTGTTTGCTGGGAGTTCCCCTGAATACATTTATCTGTGTACAAAGAGTTAATGACTAACTTCTGCTTCTTGTAATCTGTTCATTCAAAGATGTAGTAAAAAAAATCTTATAAGCAGTCTGTTCGAGAAGCTCGGGGCTGATCTCCTCTAACCCTGCGTGGTAGAGAGTTAGTCGCCGGCGAGCTAATAAAGGCTTATAATTAATCTCAATTGGCTCTGTGGGTCTCAAAACCATTCGTGCCATAACAGGACAACTTCCTCAATAATATCCCTACAATAAATACAAAAATAAGCTTCATAGGGCAGTTTTTTATGCTTCTCTTGGTGCCACCATATAAACATTATGCAGGAAGAGAACAATTCAGCAGGTGAATCCACACACATCTCTGGTGGTCTGGCTTTCTTCAGGGAAGGATATGAGCATGTGCAAAAAATGGATGTATTCACTACACATAACTTATCTAATCAGTCACTCATAAGTATTTGTTTTTTTCATTCAAACTTGACAGAAGCACTGAGTTCAAGCTGATAGCCCAGACAGGAAGCTGGAGAGCAATTGCTCCATGTGGCTAGCTTTGCCAAGCTGGAAATAAGAATGACTTCTTGTGAATGTCAAGGAGCTCTAACTCCTGGGGCAGTTGCCCTTTATGTATATGAGAATTTATTCCCTTATGTCCCTCCAGAATAAGCCTGAACCATAAAGCAGTCTGAGGAAGGTCTCCCAGTGTTGATGTAAGAAACGTGCAAACCAATAGAGAATTTTAATGAGTTTATTTAAGCCAAAATAATGGCAATTGTTAGGAAGCAAAATCTCAACAGCTTGAGAAATGTTTTAGAAAATGACAGTTATGCAACTTATTTTATACAGTAGACTTAAAGGCAGAGATATAAGGAGGGTTATATGGTATCTATTGGTGGTAGATTAAGGGGACAGGAGAAAGCAAACCAAAGAAATCTCTGGGTTTGAATAAAAAGTAAAAAGGAGAGACACATCCTTCTTTTACATTAGTGGGCATAGGATAGTTCATAATTAACATTTACAACACATAGAGTTTATATTTGGGGAACAAGATAACAATGAGGTGTTCTGAGGTCTGTGCTGTGGTACTTGGGTGTACCCAGAGAAGGTCTGGAAAAGATTACTCTGACATTTCAAAGTTATTGTATCTCCGATGCAGAAATACAATAGCTATCATATTATTTAAGGTAAAGATTTACCTTTGTCAAGAAAGCTACAAGCCTAGATCATGACTACGAGCCATGACACATTTTAGTTAAGAATTTCTATGTTCAGACCATCCTATGTGGTTCTTTTCAATCTCTGAGTTTGCAAGGCCCACTAGATAGGCCTCCCCTGAGCTTGTCAGGTTTAGTAGGTGGTGCCGTTTTCATTCACACCAGTTAGCAGATCATCTAAGTTTTACTGGACTAAAATCTTTCACGACTCTAGAATTATTTTAGGAGGTGAATAAAAAATCAACTACAAAGGTTAATTTTTATTTAGAATGAGAAAACACAATGAATTAAATTGTTTTTTAAACGTGGCACATATCACAAAAATCTCTTAAAATTAGATTTTTTTTTTTTTTTATGAATTAACTACTTGACACACACCTATACTACAGTTTTCCTACATTTTGGCCATATATTCTATGATCTTTTAAAAAATCATTTTCTATATAGAGAATAGAAAACTAATTCAGTATTTCTTCTAGCATGGATGATGGAAATTTGTTTTTTCTTATTTAGGAAAAACAATATGTTATCGACAATGCCATGTCTATTTTTAAGATTGTTAATTTTAGAAAAATCTGTCAAATTTCCCTTAGCGTATGCCTTGATATTTAGGATAAATGTCCACAGATCCATTTCAGGCTCCCTACATTTGTCTTTTCTCCAATACTTATCTACATACATCTGATTCCAGGCCCTGCAGGTTCATATCACAATATGCCCCTGAACCTTCATGTTACAATTTGAAGAAAGTCAGCACCTTGGTTAGTAGGATCATTCTATCAGGATTGCAAGCAACTGTTTAATTGCACAGGGAAATGGCTGCAGAACTGCATAGATATATCCTACTAAACACAACTGAAAGGTTCTTGTGGTAGATTAAAAAACAGCAACCCAAAGATATTGATTCTTAATCTCCGAAACATTCGGATGTTACCTTGTAAGCATAAAGGATCCCGAGGATCTTAAAGATAAAGAAATAATCTTGAATGACTTCAGAAACACGGCAGAGTGAGAGACATTCCCAGATCTCTCCCCTTGAAACAACAATAAGCTGAACATCTAAAACTCAACAAAAATACCCAAGTTGCACACCACACTGTCTGAGCGTGAGATCTGCGCATAAGAGCACCACAGGCCAGAACCCCAAGTGTCAGGCGGTGGACTGGGAGAAACAAAGAAGCTGCCTCTCACAGCTGGAGCTCCTTGTAGGAGGAGGGGAGAGGGAGAAGGTGCATCAAGCTCCTTGAATAGCCCTAGCTGAGAGAGCTGTGAGCTTCACATGGCCGACGGGAGTACCCAGGCATCAGGGCAGAAAGCAGAAAAGTGGGGACAGCAGACAAGCAAGGACAGCAAACAAACAACAGTTGATTATCACCAGCCATGGTTACAAAATGCGAAGCTGAGCTGCAGCCAGCATCCTCCAACCCATAGGGCCCCTCCACCCATATCCTCTGAGACCTATCACCGCGGAGCCCCAGGAGAATCTGAGAAAACACTACTGAAACTGTTGCTAACAATGACAGGGACTGAGACTGAGGGTAGAGAGTGTAATTAAATATCTATAAGAAGAAAAAGGCATTATTGAGGCTTTATATAAAGTAGGGACCCAAGAGGCTTAGATGCCACCTACTGGAAACCAAAAGAAAAGCGCCTTCTTTGCAACAGGATAAAGAGAGACCTTTATATAATAAATCTTCTTCCTAGAAAAAAAAAAAAAAAAACAGAATGCACTTCCATTTATGCCCAGGAGGAGAACTAGTCCATTAAACACCATGAACAATGAAGATGACAAGGCATCTCAGAAAGAAAGAGAAAAATCTCCAGAAAATAAGCTTACAGACATAGAAATATGCAACTAAAATGACAGAGAATTCAGGATGGTACTTCTGCAAAACCTCACTGAGTACCGAAATGAGTCATGGCAATAATTTCAGGAATTGGAAAAAACTAGATGAGCAGAATGAGTTCTTTAGCAAAGAGACTGAAATCCTCAAAAAGAACCTCAAATAGAACTTCTGGAGATGAAGAACACACTGAAAGAGGTGAAAAATGAAATAGCAAGCTTGGGAAATAGAGTTGACCAAATGGAGGAAAGGATCAGTGATATCGAAGACAGAAATCTAGAAATAAATCAGAAGGAAGAAGAGAGAAACCGAAGAATGAAAAATGATGAAAGAGTAAAACAAGAACTAACTGATACCACCTGGAGAGGAAACATAAGAATAATGGGCATTCTCAAAATAGAGGAAAAGAAGAAAGGATTAGAAAGCATTTTCAGTCAAATAGTTGATGAGGATTTCCCAAATCTAGGGAATGAGCTGGAGTTTGGAATTCAAGAGAACACCTAATTATCTCAACCCAAAAAGGCCTTCACCAAGACACATCGTATTAAAATTATCAAAAATCAACAACAAAGAAAGAATTCTCAGGGCAGCCAGGGAAAAGAAGACAGTAACTTATAAAGGAAAACCCATTCGAATATCTTGTTGGACTTCTCAGCACAAACCTTGCAAGGCAGAAAGGAGTGGAATCAAATATTCAAACTAATAAATGAAAGGAACTACCAGCCAAGAATAATGTATCCAGCTAAGCTCTCCTTTAGATATGAAGGAGAAATAAAGACCTTTCTAGACATACAAAAATTCAGGGAATTCTCCACTATGAGGCCTACACTACAGGAAATACTGAAAGGGGTCAGCTCACCTAAAACAAAATGACAAAAAACAC
>NW_006443145.1:230924-261905 GCF_000325575.1 Pteropus alecto
TGTTAAAGTGTACAGCTGAAACTTATTGGATTTTGTTATCCAATGTCCCTATAAAATAAATAAATAATTAAAAAATTATCTAGAATTATCCAAGTGGACCCTAAAACCATCACAAGTATCCTTATAAAAGATAGGCATAGGGAAATTACACACACAGAGGAGAAGCTGATGTGAAGACAAAAGTAGAGATTAGAATGTGGCTGTACCTAAAACCATCACAAGTATCCTTATAAAAGATAGGCATAGGGAAATTACACACACAGAGGAGAAGCTGATGTGAAGACAAAAGTAGAGATTAGAATGTGGCTGTAAGCCAAAGAACACCAACGAATAATGTTAGACACCAGAGGACAGAAAAGACAAGAAACTGATTTTTCTCCCAGAGCCTTCCAAGAGAGTCTGCTGACACCCTGATTTGGGACTTCTGGCCTCCAGAATTGTGAAAGAATGAATTTCTGTTGTTTTAAGCCACCAAGTTTGTGATAATTTATTATAGTCAACCTAGGGAATTCATATAGATCCCTAGTTCAACTTCCTTATAACCAGATCCAACATAGGGCCATAGCTTTCCACCACCACATTACATTAGGAGAAGTGTGAAAGAGAAGATAGAGAGGAAAAAGATAGATATTGGTTAAATTATTGTTGAAATATTTACTTGGGCCCCTCCCAGGGCCTTAGAAGGGGCCCGGGTGAGTGAGGGGCCCTGAAGCTTTAGACTCCCTAATTAGCTTCACAGTAAGTCTTCCTCTGTCTCGAGTCAGCCAAGGTGGTTGTGCTGAGGAAGATCTAAAAGACAGGTCTTATGCCTTTGTAGCTGAGAAGGGTCGATTTGGAAAAAAGCAGGATCTTCAAAACACAAGTACAGTGGAAACCAGTTAATGGTGTGTGGGGGAGGTAAGGGTGGCAGAGAATGTAGAAAGAATAGAATAAGAGTGATAACACTTTTTTAAAATGCTGCATGACTTCTGTCCTTTTCTTCATACTAAAAGTGGTGGGGAACTTGAAGCTTTTTTCTTGTCTCTGAACTCCATAAGGGACATCAGTTTTCCCTTCTCCTGTAACAATTGCACTTCTTGTATTTGAGTTTCAGCCGAACATTCTATAATTATTTCTTTACTTATTTTACTCCCAAGGTTTTGAGTTCTGTGAGAAAAAGAACTTGATTTACCTTTGTAAACTGGTTAAGTTAAAAGGAATTATAAGAGATCAAGAAAACCTGGGGAGGAAACCTAATGTACAGACAGACAATCCACCCCACCTTTTATTTGCATGTCCTCTTCTCTTTACTACTCTAGAAATAGGATCTTTATCAAGTCTAAAGAAGGAGAACTGACCTTCTCTGCATGTATTATCACCAATCTACTGTTTATGACATAAATATTGACTTTTCATATTCAAAACACCAAGCTATTGAGACTCAAAACCCATTCTTTTAACTTATTCTTTCTGCTAGGAGTTTCAACCATCTGTTTTAAAATCTCCCACTAATTCCCACCCCCGCTGAGAACTTATTCCATTGTTCTGCTGTATCCTTCCTTCACTGATTAGTAAGTTCTGGGTGCCCAAGGAGATGAGGTAAGAGAAGAGTCATGGGACAAAGGTACTTACAAAGAATGAAAAACATATCAGCTAATATTACCTCACTACAATTATCTCTATATAAAATTATCTGTCCCACGGCTTTATGGGTCTGGCTCATAGGAAATGCCATCTTAGTCATATTTTGGAAGCTCTGCAATAGATCATGTAAAAGTCCAGGTAGTTTGTGGTAGTTATTAACACTCTTCACAAATATTCTAGATCTTTCTCCTGCTAGTGCACTTAGCAAGGCTTACTTTCTTCCAACTTGAAATTAGTCATGCCCATTGGCTTGCATTAGCCTGTGAAGTGTGAGTAGATATAATGTGTATCCTCAATTAAAGAGTTCTAAGAGCCATGAAGCAATTCACTGTGCTCTTTTTTTCCTTCAGTCTGTGGACCAGAGTGAGGCTGCTCTCAGAGCTCTCAGATAACCCTCAATGGACTTAAGGCACTAGTGAGAGATTAAATCTTTATTTTTTAAGCCAATGTAATTTTGCATTTGTTTGTTAATTCAGCGTAGACTAATCTGTCCTGATTATTACAAACATGTGAAAACATTGCTCCCCCACCAAAGAGTAATTGCTTTAAAATCCTTTCATTTAAATTAAAAAAAAAAAAAGAGATCTAGAAGTGTGTGGCTACTGGCACATGTAGATAACTGGAATTAAGCAGATAAAAATCTAAATTTTTGAGGGAGCTGTACTGCCAAATCACAGACTGGGCAAAGAAAATCTATGGCAATTTCACATGACTGAGAAAAAGCAAATTGAGAAAGTTGTTTAGCCCTCAAGGAGGGCATATTCTCCCATGCCTTTCTAGATGAGGCCAAGGAAGATGACTAAGGGCTAAGAAGCAGAACTAGTGCTGAATAATTAAGTATTCTCTACTCCTCAGATAGGGGGCCTTTCCAATGTCTGTCCGGTAGACTGGCTACAGACCAATGTCTTCCATTTTTCCAATTTTAAAAAAGAAGTGTATTTGTCATTAGCCTACCTCTATAATGCCGTGTATGTTGTATATGTGGGGATGCTTTTAAGTTTTAGTCTATGTGTCTCTGGAGCAAGAGCAGTTCCATCCAGACCTGATGTAGTCATCACTGCATATCACTCCTAGATGCAGAGACTACCATGCATCACCCAGAGATATTGAACTTTGAACTTGATGCAAAGATTGAATGGGACTTCTGGATTTCCTCTTTTGAGATAAGTATGAACCTTTTTTACATCAGAAGAGAGTAAACTGAATATGCAGTGACCAGAAAGACAGACTATTAAAGGCATTAAGATTGCTCACAATATTATGTTCTCTCTCCTTCCAGGCATGTGGTAGGATTGTAGTTCTAATCATGCAAAGTTAGGTGCAGCCATATGACTTACTTTGGCCAGTGAAATGTGAGCTGAAGTGATGTGTGTCACTCTAAGCAGAAGCTCTAAGAACCACTGCATTCTTTGCAATGTTTTTAGAGAATGTTTACTTCTTCGTTCTGGGTTCCAGAGTGTGAACGTCAACAGTGTTGAGCAGAATTCACAGTCATTAAAGCTGTGAGCAATGAATAAACTTTGTTTATTTGAAGTTACTGATATTCAAGTGTTGCTTGTTTCCACAGGATAGCCGTACCTATTCTGATTACATAGTCTTGCATAGTCTAGGATACTTTGGTAGGGCCCTGTGGTCTTAACTAATGTTATTTTCCAAGCCTGAAAAAGGTCCAAAGTTCTGTATCTGAACTCGCTTTTGAGAAATCAGCTGCCAGTCTTATGCATGCTCCCTTGTAGGTAACTAACTGCTTTTCTCTTGCATTAAAGATTCTCTATGTATTTAAACTTTGACATTTTAATTGTGACGTGTCTTGGTGTGGGCCTTTTGGGTTCCTCTTTCTTGGGACTCTCTGAGCTTCCTGGGGTTCTATGTCTTTTTCCTTCACCAGATTATGGAAATTTTCCATCATTATCTCTTCAAATAGCTTTTCCACTTTTCGTTCTCCCTTTCCTCCTTCAGGTACCCCTATCACATGGATGTTTTTACACTTAATTTTTCCCAAAGACTCCTTAAATTATTATTATATTCTTGTCTTCTTCTATTATTATTTTCCTGCTGTTCTGATTGGGTGACCTTGGCTTCCCCATTCTCTATATGGGTGGTTCGATCCTCTTCTTCATCCACTCTGCTATTTCCCTCTAATATACTCTTCATCTCAGATAATGGATTTTTCATTTATGACTGGTTCCCTTTTATAATTTACATTCCATTTTTATGTTTTTTTTATCTCTTTGTTAAAGTTCTCGTTGAGTTCATGTACTCTTCCCCTAAGTTCATTGAGCATCTTTATCATCAGCATTTTGAACTCTGCATTTGTGAAATTGTTTGACTCCATTATTCCTGGATCTCTGTTCTGTTCTTTCATATGGTTTCTGCTTCTTTGTCTTCCTGTTTTGGCTGCTTTTCTGTGTCTGTTTCTATGTACTACACAGAGCTCCTAAATCTCCCGGTCTTATTAGTGTGGCTTTGTGTAGTAGGTATTCAGAGGCACAGTCCTAAGAGGGGTTCAGCTGCAGGCCAAGTTTAGCCCCAGCCTGTGCCCCTTCAGGATTACCTGTTAAAATTCAGCAAGCAATCCACAGATGCCGTGCTTATATTTGCCTCAAGAAACCACGCCATAAAATGAGGTCAGCTGCCACTGGTGTGGGTCTTGGGGCTGCTCAGCAAGGAGCACTGGACTTACCAAGGACACCACTGGACGTTGTATCTGAACTCTCAATTTCAGGTCTCTTAATCTTCAGTCCTCTGGCCACCTCTTAAGAGATTCACAGAGAAAGGGTCAAGAATATCCACCATACTACATGGGATATCTTATGGGAAATTCCCTGTTTCAGGGCTCCCCAAGCCCCAGGCTGTGGGCCTATACCTGTTCGTGGCCTGTTAGGAATCGGGCCGCATAGCACAAAGTGAGTGGTGGGCGAGCAAGCAAAGCTTAATCTGTATTTGCATCTGCTCTTTATCACTAGCACTCAGCTCCACCTCAGATCATCAGGCATTAGATTCTCATATGAACATCAGTACCTGGTGCCAAAAAGGTTGGAGACTGCTGCCATATCTAAAATAAACCTTCTCTCATCTTGGGGAAAAGTTTCAGTCTAGACACCCATATCCTCATTTGTCCATCTCTGCCTCATAGAGCCTGAAATTTCTGAACAGAAACCTTGGTGGGGAGGCTTCTTTTTTGGTGAATCAAAAACTTTATTTTTAGTTCTACAGTACACAATCAAATAACAGTCTCAACAATAAAAAGCTCTGAACTCAGAAACCTAAACTTTAACTACCCTTTTGAGTTTAAGGTAGCAGTGAGAATGTCTCACATACCTTTCGCTGCAAGAAGAAAACAAAACACAAGCTAATGTACCAATAGATTATTCTGACATACATCTCTTTGACAAAACAAGGGAATCAACTCAGGAATCCAGACTCATATTGGGAAACTGGACCTGTTCTTCTGTAAAAACTTATTATAAATCTTTTTTATCAAAGGTAATTCTGAGAGTGGACAGAGGAAAAAAGGAAAAAGCTAGCCACTGGGGGATCCTACTATGTGCCAGGTACTCACCACATTTAACCTTCTGAGTAACCATATGGGGGAAGAGCTTTCATTTTCTCAGTGAAGACACTAAGGTTCAGCGATATTAAGTCACTTGCCTAATGTCACAGAGCAAGTAAATGGTAGAGCTGGAATTATAACCAGATGTCTCCAAATTCAAAGAGTTCACTGTTAAAGTCTTCCTTCTCTACCCATTGCCATATTCAAATAAAGTAAAAGAGAAGAATATTTACCATAGTAGGGCAAGAGAAATATGATGTAGAATTAAAGAAATATTTTTTTCTTAATATGAGTAAAATTTATATTTTTGAACATTGAAACATTTAATCTATTATAAAAGTTTCCCAATTAAACTATAACTTAAATAGTAATTATATTTATATCCTTTATTTAGGAAATCTTGTACAACTGACCTTTGGGATGGAAATACAATCATCATCCTGAAAAATCATAAAAGACAGTGGGACATTCCTTATAGTTGTAATCTGGGAAAAGAATCATGTCCTTTGTTGGCCAAATTTGGAGCTTGTGTCTATGCCCATGTAGGTTTCTCCTAAAAAAATATTGGAAACAGTAATTTCACAGAATATTAAAATTTATAATAGAACATTTCTTGGCTAAGATTAGTGTTTGATGTATATAGAGATATAACTTTAATGTCTATCAGATGGCCAAAGCCAAAGAGGCTGAGCTGGGAGAGTGTTGGAAAAAATTACAGCAAAGAATACAAGACTGTGAATTCCTAGAGAAAAGTGACCATGTTTAACTCCTTATTGTTTCCTCAAACCTTTGCATGAAGCATGACATTCAATAAACATTTAACTAAACTAGAGGAATAGCATGGGATTTTGAGTCATCACTAAAATTCAAAGCTGAATGGATTCTCCTATCACTCATAGACAGAGTTTAAGTCACTTACCCTTGCTGATATGGAGCTTTATCATCTACAAAATGAAGAAAATAATATATCTCTTATAAGATTCTTATGAACATTTTTCACTAGATTCTTGAGTAAATTCTACTTTAGAAGCTTAAAGCCTCTGACTCTTGTCATGGATTTATTAGTTTTCTGTCTCTCAAGAAATGATGGAATTTTTTCAATGTGTCTATGAACTCTTCTTAAATAGTTTCAACAAAATTCTGAGTGCTCTTTTCTCAGAAAGATAAATTTCATACTGTTGTAACAAATAAAACATAATTCTTGCATTGTCTCTGACAGGCGTCTTTGTCCAAAGCTTGTGCCAACTTTATGTTCACTGATGGTTCTAAAGAACAGGAAAAGACGTGCTTATTTATCCACCTTAATAAGGCCATGGAGTTTTGGTTAGATCTTACCACAGCCAACCATTTCTTCCCTAGAAGAAATTGTAAAAAGGGCATGAATCTTGGCTTTGAAACAGATGCCCACTATGAGCATGAACCTTCCTGTGTCTACCCACCCACTCCACTCCTACCCCATAATTAAAGGTAGGAGGATGGTTATCTGCTTCAACATGTAAAAATGAGAAATCTCATATGCAAAAGGCTGACGTCAGTAAGGGTCAGAGATGACTGCTGTGTAATACTGTTTTGAATAGATAATAAAAGACAATAAAACAGCCATTACCTATTGCTTAGATTTTTGTTATCCTAAAATAGCCACCTGTTGGCTTATCTTAAAAAGGAGCTCAGACTTTCAGTCCAGATAAGATTTCATTGACCTCTTTTACCCTGCTCTTCCTCACTAAGCACAACTATAAACACTGGAAATTATGAAAGAAACAACAAAAGAAGTTTGCAAAATGGTAAGAAGATTAACTCTTTTTGATACCCAAGACTGGAGAAACAATCCAGCAGCACAGCGTCTTATGTGGTTCACCCAATGGAAAAAGACAACCTAGACTTAACCTTTTCCTACCCCTACTTAGCAACAGAAAGCATCCTAGGTAGGCCCATTCTTCCCCCAAACTGAACATGAGTCTATCTGACAACGTCAAGTGAGACATCACTCAGAAGAGGGACTAATAAGCAGCGAGAAGTGTTCTCCATCTTCGTCATGCCTTAGACTCTCCTAACCCATTGAGAGATACTGAGGTGAGTGAGTAGAACAGCAAGAAGAAACTCTACTACAGCAAGTGGCCCTAATCAGGAAGCTTCTTTGTCTCCCTAGACCTTAAACTCTCTTCCATGCCTAGAGCAACCCCATAATTGCACTTTCAGTCATTTACTCTGGATAAATGGAAACTTATGTCTACATGACAACTTGTACATGAATGTCAATAGTAGTTTTAATCGTGATAGACAAAGACTGGAATCAGTCTAGATATCCTTCAACGGGTGAATGGCTAAATAAACTGATACATATATACATGGAATAATACTCAGCATTAGAAAGGAAAGAACTATTGATACATACAAAAATTTGGATAAATCTCTACAATTATGTTATATAAAAAAAAATCCCCAAAGTTGATATACTGTATGATTCCATTAATATAACATTTTCGAAATGACAAAATTTTAGAAATGGAACTCAGATTAGTAATTGCTAGGGATTCGGGATAGGGAGATTCTGGGCATATTATAAAAAAAAGAGCTTGAAGTATCCTTGTGTTGATGGAACTCTTTTTTCTGGGTCTTGACTATGGTGGTAAATGCACAAACCTACACATATGATAAAATTGAATAAAACTAAGTATACACGCACATATACACTTTTATTCCCACTTAAAATCACAGAAGTTTGTCAAATTATCCTTGCAATGGATTGACTTCCACTGTCTCCCAGAACTCTTCTACAACCAGCCTGGGGCAGTATGAATTTTAGAGCTAAACAGATCATTGTGAGTCACAAAGGCCTTGCCCAAATAAGCCCTGGAGGTCACCAAGGAGCTCACAGACAGCAAAATGAAAAGACCCATATGCAACTAATTAGAGTAACACGATGTAACTATATAAAAAAAAATGTAAATAATCTTTGAGAGGACGTATGCAAGGGAAAATAAGAAAATGAGTTATGGATTCACTCAGACCTGGGATTCAGTACTAAATCCACCTAAAATTATCATGTTAATCTTGTCAAAATAAATGTTTCCACATATGTAAAGTGGAGATGATAAGAGTACCTACTTATCTTATGGAATTGTTGAGAGAATTAAATGAGATGTTGAATATAAAGTGAATAATATACTGTTGTAGACTGAATTGTGTCTCCTCAAAATTCATATGTTGAAACCCTAACTTTAATATGACTATATTTGGAGATAGGGCCTTTAAGGAGGAGAAAAAGTTAAATGGGGTTATGAGGGAGGGGCCCTAATCCAGAAGGACTGGTATCTTTATAAGAAGCAGAAGAGACACCAGGGATGTGCATGCATTGAATGAAAATGTGAGGGCACAGTGAGTAGGCAGCCATCTGCAAGCCAAGGAGAGAGACTTCAAGAGAAGCCAAACTGCCAGCACCTTGATCTTAGATTTCTAGCCTCCAGAACTGTGAGAAATAAATTTCTGTTGCTTAGGCCATGCAGCCTGTGGTATTTTGTTATGGCAATCTGAGCTAATACAACATCATGCCCAGAACTATGTGCTCAATAAATATGAGTTGAAATAATGATGTTTATTATTATAATTAATAAAATAAATTTTATTAATCTGTGGAAAAAGGTATAGTTCCTGTATTCTTAGAGGCCCAAGAAGCCCCTGTTGGTAGGTTAAAAGGGAATAGCATAGTAATGGATGCTAAGAACTGAAAGGAGAGAGAGTGGACAAAAGGAAGCCGGGTGTGGGGTTTCCCGATATGTACCTGTAGAAAGAGTAGATAATCATAGAGTAACAGAAAGAGCTGAGTGAAAAGACAGCCAGCCAGCTGGTAAGGTAACCTCTAGCATCAAGGAGGAGTCATCCAGGAAGAGCAGCGCTGGGGTGGAGTTCTGAGGACCAGAGCCAGTCTAGAGCTTCCTATAGGACAGCTATGAGCAGAAAGATGAAAAGGGAAACATGAGTCAAAATTCCTAGAGAATGCTGAGAATCAGTATTTGGAAGATCAGTCTAAATGTCAAGTTCAAATTGCTGAGGCAAGAGAAAAACATGAAAGACAGGGACAAGGGTCAATAACTGGAAGAAATTTGAGCATGTGCCATAGAAAACTGTTGAGTATGGCACTGAAATATTTGCTGTTTGCTTTCACTTGTTACTGCATAATGCATAGTGGGTATGATTAGTTGAAAGTTACAAGGTCATGGAGAGAGGTCCCAAGTCCATATTTTATGATAATATAAAACATCTAACACCCAAGGCATCACAATAGACCTTGAAATAAGCAAAAGAAATCACAGAAAAAGCCACGATTTAATAGGGCTTCAAACGAACCTAAACAAATTTACCCTAAATGATTGCTAATCACTTTGATATCTAGCAGAAACAAGGTTAGAAAAGTGAATAGGCCACCAGCCCCACCAACACTACCAGAGCATTCCACCAAGTGACCCTAGGCTATACTTCTTTCAGATATATGAGAGGTCAGCAAACTTTTACTATAAGTGCCAGCTAGTATATATTTTAGGCTTTCTGTGCTATATAGCTTCTGTCACAATACTCAACACTGTTCTAATAGAGCAAAAACAACCATTAACTATATGTAAACAAATGTATGTGGCTATGTGCCAATAAAACTTTCATGCAAACACTGAAAGTTGAATTTTATATAATTTTTATGTGTCATGAAATATTATTCTTGTTTTGATATTTTCAACCATTTAGAAATGCAAAAACCATCCTTAGCCTGTGGGCCACAAGAAAACATGCAGCAAGCCAGATTTGTCTTGTAGGCTATTGTTTGCTGACCTCTGATATAAAGAGCAATAACTGGGCATTCAGTGATATTTGTTCCTGGGACATAAAAAAACCATTTGAATTATGAATATGAGTTGATGTGATTCTTATTAGTGTTGTTATGCATTTTAAACAGTACTTGTGCTGGTAAAATAGCCATGTTTTTAATCAACTCTTTTGATTCTGATGTTAACTATTGTGGGTTATGGTCCCTTTGGTGGGCTAAAGAACATTGCTTAACCCTTTTAACTCAGTCTTCAGAATATATCCTGAACCCATTAAGTTCTTATCACTTCTATCAATGCTTCTCTAGTCTAGGTCATCATAATATCTTGCCTGTATTACTGTAATACCTTCCCACCTTTTATCTATTTTCCTCCTACAGTGTCTTCTACATACAGCAACTAAGTAACCCATTTAAATATAAGTCCGATTATGTCACTTCTCTGCTCAGAACTCTACAGTCTTTCCATAACACTTGTAGTCACCTACATGAGTCTTTATCTAACTCTCTGTTGCAGGTTGGGTTCCCCATATGAGATAGGGTTTAGAGGGCAGGGTATTTACTAGGGAGTGACCTTGGGATCAGCATCTGTGGAAAGAATGGGCACAAAGCAAGAGTTGGCAGAATGACATCAATCAAACAGCAATGTAGGCTAAACGATAGTCTTGGCTAACCTAATGGAGAGCTCTGGAACTAGAATGGCCCTTTAGGGTTATCCTAAAAGTTAGACTAAGATGCTGGGCCTTTAAACTCCCTAATTGATCGGTCAGTCATTGGCTGTGGGCTACCCTGGATAAGGGCATGACCTTGATTGAGGTAGTTCTCAGCAGTTGGAGAAGTCTCTGAAAGATCTGTTCACAGAACCACCAAAGCTGAGGCAAGAAGTCCATTAACAACAAGTCCATGGTCAGAACATCACAGTGCCCAATACAGTTTTCTACTTCATCTCCTATCATTCTTTCACTGGTTCAGTCAGCTGAAGGTGACTTGAGGCACAACAAGTCAAGTACAATCATGTCTTAGGGACTTTGCCCTTGCTCTTTACTTTCTCTGGAGTACCCTTCCTATACTTCCTCACTTTATTCAAATCTATTTTATAATGTAGTCACCTCAGAGAAAGAACTTCTCTAACAACCCTGTCTAAAATAGCAGCCCACATTACCCTCTATCTCCCTATCCTGTGTTGTTTTTCTTCATAACACTTATCACTATCTGATACCTAGAATATATTTCTTATTTTTTGATGGCTTGTTATCTCTCTTACTAGAATATAAGTTCTTTGAGTCTAGAATTGTATCTGCCTCATCCATTGTTCTAGAAGCTAGAGCAATGTGTGACACTAAACAAGTCTTCATAAATGATTGTTGAATTAACACAAAAAGAATAAACTGTTTGACATTGATTCATAGTACTGACATCTGTAGGATCAGCTCCTGATTAATTAAATGCAGATAATGTCTTCTCTGCTCTGACACAGACAGTTCTCTACACACACCCCTACAATGCCTACCAGAGTTCCTTCTTTAGAACATACATCTCAGTCCCTAGGTCCATTTTTATAGTCAAGGTAGTTTCAGAGCTTTCTCGCTCACCACATCCCCTCCCCCTTACTTTCTTTAATCTCTTTGACACTCAATCCTAAACCAAAGTCTTCTGATCTTGTTATATGAATATGTTAGGGCATGAGAGAAGAAGAAAAGAAAGGAGAAGAGCATGAATTATTAGTCTGACAATGACATTAGACCAATGACATTGGAAATCTGTTCTTACATTCTTATTTTATCTAATTTTAATTTACATCATTTTAAGACTGTCTACTTATAAAAATTGATTTGACTGAATTAAATTCAAAGCAGTTCGAACTCAGTAAAATCATTTGTTCCTCTTATATGGCACTGAATTTTAATTTTAAGTAACTCATGTGTTCCCTACCTTGGTCCAGAAAGAATGACACCTATCTTTTAATTGAGCCATGTAACCATTGTGCTAATGACTGTTGTTCTGATGTTATTTAGATGTTATCAATAAGTAAAATATTTATTCAGCATGACTGTTTTTAAGGACCCTACTACATTCCTGCGGTTAAAAAGGAAATGCGATTTTTGCTTTCAAGGACTTTATGATATCATTGGAAAGACAAATTAACACATATAAACAGTTAAAAATAGAAAAGAATATAGAATTAGAATTGCTTATGGGTGGGATACAGAATGGTGTATGATAAATGAACCACAGAGTATTTGCTTAATAACTATTATGGAGAGGCTGGAGGCCTAATGTAGCCTTCTTAACCTGAAAGCAACAGGAGTTGCCATGCTGGACTTAGCAAAATATCTCCATTGAAAGTATATTGGGGTTATAGAATTACCTAGAAAGCCATGGAATCAGGCTTGGGATCCAGGAAGGCAAGATCTTGTCACAAGAAAGAGACTGTGAGGTTTTGGAAAGAGAATGTCTGCCACCTCCATGAATGTTGGCCACTATAGCCTGTACTATTAACTCTGCTATCACTCCACTTCTGGAATGGCAAATATTGCTGCAGCAAATGAGTTATACACAATACCTGATTCTTGCCATTATTAACTAGGTTACCTGACAGTACTCAAGCTACAAGGGAGGCTGGGAAAACAAATTTCCATTGTTTCCACTTTTATAGTAGACAATTTTCCAAATCTAGATGGGGGCATCCAAGGCTGGACAGTGAAAACAAAAACTAACAGATCTTCACATACCTATGAAATAATAAATCCTGTCACTGCCCCTTAGAAAACTTGAAGTTTAAATGATGAAATAAGCCTTCACAATTTTGTTGCTCAATCAACATTTTTAATTTCTACTATGTGCAAGGCATTGTGTTAATGGCTGTGCATACTCTAAATAAGAGAAACGTAGCTCTTGTGTTAAATAACTTTCTCTTCCCAGAAGGAAAAAAAAATAGTATCGAGAGTTAAAGAATTCAGGAGCAGGATACGAAATTCATATTCAGAAATTGGTTGCATTTCTATACACCAATAATGAACTATCAGAAAGAGAAATTAAGAAAACAATCCCAATTTACAACTGTATCAGAAAAATAAAATACCTAGAGATAAATTTAGCCAAGGAAGTAAAATACCTGTACTTGAAAATTTATGTCATTGAAGAAAAAAACTGAAGAAGATACAAATACATGTAAGCATATACAGTGTTCATGGATAGAAAGAATAAAAATTGTTAAAATGTCCATGCTACCCAAAGCAATCTATAGATTCAATGCAATCTTTATCAAAATACCAATGACATTTTTCACAGAACTAGAACGAATAATCTTAAAATTTATACAGAACCATAAAAGATGCCAAATAACCACAGCAATCTTGAGAAAGAAGAACAAACTTGGAGGTATCATGCTACTCGATATGCTACAAAGCTATAGTAATCAAAAGAGCATGGTACTGACATAAAAACACTTAAATCAATGTAACAGAATAGAAAGCCCAGAAATAAATCTACACCTCTAATGTTATTTAATCTATGACAAAAGATGCAAGAATATACAATGGGGTAAAGACAGTCCATTCAATAAATGCTGTTGAAAAAATTGGCAAAAAAAAAAAGAAAAGGAAAGGAAAGAAAAGAAAAGAAACTGCACCATCTTCTTACCCCATATACAAGAATAAACTCAAAATGGATTAAAGACTTAAATCTAAGACCCAAATCATAAAACTCCTAGAAGAAAACATAGGCAACAAACTTTCTGACATTGCTCTTACTAATATTTGTTCTAATATAGCTCCTCAAGCAAGGGAAACAAAAATAAATAAATAAACAAATGAGACTGCATTAAACTAAAAAGCTTTTACACAGCAAAGAAAACCATTGACAAAATAAAAATACTACTTACTGAGTGGGAGAAGTTCTTTGCCAATAATTTATCTGATAAAAGGTTAATGTCAAAAATTTATTAAGAATTCATACAACTCAACATCACAAAAACAATCTAATTAAAAAATTGGCAAAGACTTGAATAAGCATTTCTCCAAAGAGGACATACAGATGGTCAATAGACATAAGAAAAGATGCTCAAGATCACTAATCACCAGAGAAATGCAAATTAAAACCACAATGAGCTATTACCTCAAAGCTGTCAGAAAGGCTATCATCAATAAATAGAAAAACAAGTATTGGCGAGGATATGGAGAAAAGGGAACCCTCGGGCACTGTTGGTGGGATTGCAAATTGATACAGCCACTATGGAAAACAGTTTGGAGGTTCCTCAAAAAAAAAAAAAGAAGAAGAAGAAGAAGAAGAATAGAACTACCTTATGACCCAGAAATTCCACTTCTGGGTATTTATCAAAAGAAAATCAAAACACTAATTCAAAAAGATATATGTACCCTTATAGTATTCACTGCAGCACTATTTACAATAGCCAAGATAAACGAACAAACAAAATGAAAACAGACTCATAGATACAGAGTACAAACTGGTGATTGCCAGATGGGAAGAGGAGTTGGATGGCTGGGTGAAAAAGGCAAAGGGATTAATTAGTAATTACAAAAATGTTACGGGGATGTAAATAAAGTACAGCATAAGAAATATAGTCAATAATATTGTAATAGTTATGTATAATTCCAGGTGGGTATTACACTAATTGGGAGATCTCCTCATAAATTATATAAATGCCTAACCACTGTGCTATACTCCTGAAACTTAGATAATATTGAATGTCAACTCTAATTGAAAAATAAAAATTAAAAAACTGTAACAGAATTTAAAGATACAGTTAACTGTTGCCCATTCTTAAATGCAATAAATGTTTTTTTTCATTCTTGTTTGAGTAATAACTGTGAGGCAGCCTTATTTTGAACAGAATTTGATATATTGTTGATGTTCAATAAATATTTTTAATAATAGGTGCTTCTGGAGGAATAACATCCAAGAATATTCTAGCAGATGGTAAAATATTTTTGCATGTTTAATTTCCACCAAACAATCCTCTATCTTCCTTTAAAGTGGTGGGAAATCAAACAGAAAATTAGAGACTGCTAGACAAAGCATGAGAAATGTCTGGCCTGAGCCATGGAAGAGGCTTATTTAATTGCCATGGTTGGATTAACTGTATCTTTCTTTTAGCTCTCATGAGGAAGGAGGAGAAGAAAATATCAGTACACACAGGGTATACAATGTATTATTTCTTATTTGAATCCATAGGACCATTGGGAAAAAAATAACGACAATCCCATAATTATAGTAAATTTGTTTCTTGTGTGTTGAAGTAATATCAAGGAATTTCTTATATGGTTAAGCTTCCATCAAGAAGCAATTAGACTCTATTCTAATCATCCTCAAATTACTAAAGACAACTGAGGCACAAAGAGTTTAAATCATTTACTAGTGACTAGAAACTCAAAATAAATTTTCTGTTAATCTTCTCCATGCCTTAGATTTGTTATAAAAATACATATTCAATTACTTCTGAAGGATGCTATGGGGTTTAAGAAGATAAGAAACATACTCTATAACTCAAGCATAAGGAAATTTAGAATTCTACAAAATAGTGTAGATTATTCTAGTGCTATTCAACATGGTGCTGAAAGCTTCTCAGCAAGTCAGTATGGTACAGATGAAAATAGAAAAGGCTCAGTGCTCTTTTCAGGTTATACGTCCACTAAATAGAGTTGATTAAGATGATAACATGTGAATACGCATGTGCGTGTGTATGTGTGTATGAATATGCATGCATGTGTGTGCATACATCATAGTGAAAATAATCCAGATATGGTAAGCCTAATAGTATCTTATACACTAGAAAACATAAATTATTTCAACACTGGAAAGAAAATGAACCTTCTACCATGTTAGTCCTGTCATTTTTTTTCTACTTTGAGTTGGCAGTTTCTGTGTACTTTTTCGGTCCCTCTTAAAAATGGGACATGGAGTGAGGAACCAACTCATTCCTAATGACATCTCAGCAACTCCATGACCTCTGAAATGAGGACTCCTCTTTTTCCACAAGAAGAGTTACCCTCAGTACACTCCAGGATATTCATTTTTTTTTTTTGTAGAAATCCTCTACTCCTTCATAACTGTCTCCTCTGATTCTCAATTGGAATAACTTGACAGAATAAGATTTATATTTCTGGAGAATTTTTACTCAAAATCAACAAACTTTTTATCTATGAGTACATTATCTCCTGACTTTACATACATTGTGTAGACCTCTTGCAATTAGTTAATTCATCTTAAAAATAAGAATGATAGTTCATGCTCTGCTTACCTTTTAGTATTATCTTGTTAAAAAATATCCGGAAATTTTCATTTTTATTTGCAACTGTAAGACAACATTTAATGTAAGTTGCTATAGGGTAGTTGATATATTTTAAGACTGTAGGCATTTCTGGCGACTAAAAAGAGATGAGGACTAGGGAATCTTGTTGCCAATTGGCCCAAAAATAAGTGAGAGGAAAACAATGTGCATATTTCATTTGAGCCCATTTTTCCAAATGGAGAGATTGATTTCATCATTAGCTCCTCTGAATCTCTGACTCAGAATGGTTAAAACCCTCACATATTACTGTTTCCCAAAATATACTCTAGCTCCTTGAAGGCAGAGTCAGTATATTATGTTTCTCTTTGACCCTTGCTAGTTTCTTAACAAATATCAGCTGCCTCGAGAAGAATTAGCACAGTCATTAAAGCTGAGATGAAAGAGCTGGAAGAGCTAGATCTTAAGATATTTCCGTTCAGGCTTTCCCCATTTCCCTAAATCATGTACTTTAATTATGTAAAGCATAATTATTTTCGTGTGCGTGTGTGTGTGTGTGTGTGTGTGTGTGTGTGTGTGTATGCGCACGCGTGCGTGCGTATTAAATGTCTGGGATATTTTCTTACCAATCTTGGCAATGTGGTTATATGAAGCTATTTGTCGTCAGAAAATTCAAATCCTGCTTAAGATACTGGGAATTCGTCAATGAAAAAAAGACAAATCACTTTTCTCATGGAGCTTACATTCTAGTGGATAATTGTTTTCTGCATTAAGGCTTAAATGTACAATATGTTAACCCTCTTAAAGTAACTTTCTTTAAAATCACATGGTTGAAGAGAATCTCTCAATATCTGAAGATTTCTAAATATAAAGAGAAAGGAAATTAAACCAAGAAATGACCCAAAAGGGCATGTTACAAATGCTCAGAAGTTGCAAATAACCTGGAGGCAGAGCAGTTGATGTGATTGAGTTGGCTGACTTTAGTCTGTTTGGGGGTATATAAAAAGATGCTCAGTGTGCTGGGTCTCCCTTACATTCATCCCTGAGTTTCTAAAGTCCAATTCATCTCATCATTTTCATTTTCTCATATTTTGAGAAATTTTCTTAGTCCTTTAAAAGTCTCACTGATTTCACTAATGAACAGTGTTGAAAATTTTCTAATTTGCAAACTTGTGGTTTCATAGTCAAACTGCTGCTATATTTTCCCAGATGCTATTTCCAGAATTGAAAGCACCCAAATACACAGCAGTCCTCATAGGATGGAAATGTATTCATGGATGGGAAATGAAATTGCAAGTTTATGAAATATCATTTTATATCGTGGCAGCCACATTGTGCCTTGGTCTCTGGTTCAATCAATTAACAGTATTATTGCTCTAATAAAAAAATAAGGCAATTTCATGAATTTTTTGGTGTCTCTTGGAAGGCTTTTCTTTTTCCATGACAATGAAAAATTTCCAATGCAGAAATCATAGAACTATCATAAAGACTTTGTGATACAGGATTGGGGAATACTTGCTCATTTAATAAGTGTGGACTTGGAAAGAGTAATGAAACCTGAAGCCCATTGCTTTGATGTTTATTTCAGTTATCTATTGCTGTGTAGCAAACCACTACAAAACAGTAGTTTAAAACAACATTTTATTTCTTTCACAATTCTGTGATCTGGGCTACGTTCAGCCAGGAGTTCTTCCATTAGTCCTCCCAGTGATCACTACTGTGGCTGAATTCAATAGGTAGATTGGCTTCTCCTTCTCTCTCTCTCCATGTGAGCTCAGAGCCTCTCCCTTTCCAAGGAGCCTCTCTACATGATCTCTCTATGAAGGTAGCCTCTCCAACAGAAGAGTCAGATTTCTTTTATGATATTACAGGCTCCCGAGAGCACAAAGCAGATGACAGGACTTCTTAAGACTTAGGTCTAGAACTGGCACAGCAGCAATTCCACTGTATTGTTTTGGCTAATGCAAACACATGTCCAGCCCAGATGCAAGATGAAAGAACACACAAAGACATGTTTAACAAGCGGCTCATTAGGGGCCACCAATGCCACAGACAAGCACATCATAAGCACCAAGGTCTCATATACAATACACACACACAAATATATGTAGGTCAATATTTGAGCTCCTCAGGCAATTTGAGATAGTTTCTAATGGCCACTGTATAATGCATATTAACATCTATAACCTGCAGAGACATAAAAGAAAAACACCTACCCTAAAGACAGGAAAACCAAATAAAAAGTCTGACAGCCATGTTACAGATTCTCTCTGAGTCTCAACACATTCATATGAAAAACAGGAATAGTGATGCATATCCACTTACTTCAAAGGATTATTATATTAAGAAAACATCTGTGAAATTGTATTTCAAAGTGTAAGTCACCATATAAATGTAAGTTGCTATTAGAGAAGTTGATAGATTTCATGACTGTCATTTTGAGTTTTGTTTTGAGTTTTGAGTCCTCTGTGGTTTTTGAATTATGCCTGTAATTTTAGATGAGAATTCTTATAGCTAACTTTTAGTGAGACCAAAATATTATTAGTAGTTCCACAGCTCTTATTTTGTTTAGTTTCTTTTTCAGCAACCAATTTGGATAATGGCTTTAATATCACAATAGAATATTTAGCTATTACATTACCCCTGGATTGATTTTAGTGTTATACATTGTGTATCTTGTGATTAAATAATTTTTCATGTCATTTTCTTAATAGTGAAAGATTAAGATAATTTTCTGCTCAAAGTATTAGAAAGATGTTTATTAATACTTTAGTTATTTATAAAGTGTTCTAACATTTTTACTATTTATTTATTGTTTTACTAATTTACTTATTTACTCAATCTTGTACTATTTAACAATTGTCATTAAAAGTAAAAATGACAGACTTTTAATAAGACCCAAAGTAACAAACCAGATAGTTCTCTGAAAACATTTCAGCACTTAGACTACTGAAAATGGGAGAAAAAGAGTGTGCTGGCAGTTAACCTGTATAATTCTTGTGTGTAGTTTGGATGGCTTAAAATTTTTTATCAGAAAGCTCTGGAACTGGGAAACCAAATAAGAGTGGTGGAAAGGATGACAGTCTCTGTCTACACTTCCCCTGACAACCAGCTGGGCAGCATTTTCTGCTGGAATCATGGAAATGTGGTCCTATTGAGATTCACTGCTAAGAATTGCAGGATGCTCCATTTGATGCTCCCTCCTGCTGCATATTTCTCTAGTGGCTCCCAGTGAAGCTTTAGATTCTGACAAACTATATGAGTTCCTGGTATTGGTTTTACCAAAGGGGAAATTTTTTCGTGTAATGTCCTTCCTGAATTTATATTGAATTACACATTTTTTTAATAGCAACAGCTGAATTACAAGCATAATTCAAAAACCACAGAGGACTCAAAACTCAAAACAAATTTCCAAAAATTATGAAAACATGAAAAAACAATTTTTGTTTTGTTTCATTCTTTGCTTTCCTATTTTCCTTCTTCCTTCCTTCTTTCCTTCTTTTCTTTTTTCCTTCTTTCCTTTCTTTCTCCCTCCCTCTCTTCCTGTCTCTGTCTCTGTCTCTGTCCCTCCTTTTCATGGCAGTCAAAGGTGGATGATAAGAAAGTTAAGAAAAAATGAAAATGAAAAAATATACATCTATATATTATTTTTAAAAAGTCTTTTACTCCTTAAAATAATATACTGACTTAAGAATCTTAAATATACAAGTTGAACAAATTCTATTTACTCTTAAAATTATAAAGTTTGCTGCACCAAATGTAGAAATACGATTTAATAATAATAATAACTAATATAAAAATGAATTTGTATTATCTTTTTAACCCTTATAGTGAGATGAGAAAAATAAGAAACAGAGGTTAACTTCCTCCAGGTCTTAGTCTACAAATGACAGAGCTAGAATTCAAACTAAGTTTAATTCCAAAGTCCATACAGTGAATTTTTGAGGTGACCCCAAAGGTCAGAAATTTAGTCTTATTAGTTTTTTCTAAAAATGGACAAACTTTATATTCAGGAAATAATTCACTGAATTTAATATATTCTAAATTTTTGTCAAACGTGGAATCCAAGGCTGCTAAACATTAAAAAATCTCATGCTTTTGAGAAATTGGTTTTCACTGTGCTAATTTTTGTGACATGTTTCATGGTGTCCTATCATGCATCTTAAATTTGGCTAGAATACACACTTTTCAAAAAAGAGCAAAGAAAAAACCAACCATAATTCCCTAGATGTTGCCATGAGGAGCTTAGTATATTCAGTCATTTTCAGAGTTCCATCACCAACATCTATTGTTTTGCCTGAAATATTAGCAAACCAAAGTCAAGAATACATTCAAAGTACTATACACCATGACCCAGTGGGATTTTATTCCAGGAATGCAAAGATAGCTCAAAATCCACAAATCAATCAGTGTGATACAGCACATTACCAAAATGAAGGATAAAAATTACATGATCATCTTAATAGATGCAGAAAAAGCATTTGACATAATTTGACATCTTTTTTTCTGATAAAACTCTCAACAAACTGAATATAGAAGGATGGTATCTCATCATATTGAAGGAGCTATATGGCAAACCCACAGCTAATACCATAATTAAGGGCAAAAAGCTGATACATTTTTCTCTAAGATTAGGAACAAGACAAAGATGCCCATTCTTACCACCTTTAGTCAACATAGTACTGGAAGACCAAGCCAGAGCTAGAAAAATAAATATAAATACCTAAATTGGAAGGAAGGGAGTAAAATTATCCTTATTTGCAGATGACATGATATTATATATCGAAAACTCCATCAAAAACTGTCATAACTAATAAATGAATTCAATAAAGTTGCGGGATACAAAATTAATATACGAAAATCAGTTTCATTTCTGTACACTGACACAAAATTATAAAAAAGAAAAATTAAGAAAACAGTCCTATTTATAATAGCATCAAAAAGAGTAAAATTCATAGTATTAAATTTAACTAAGGATGCTAAAACCTGTCATTGGTGAAGACATTGAAGACATAAAGAAATAAAAAGATAGTCCATACTTAAGGATTAGAAGAATGAATATTGTTAAAATGACCATACTACCTAAAGCAATCTATAGATTCAATGCAATCTCTATCAAAATCCAAATGGCATTCTTCATAGAAATAGAAACAAATAATCCTACTAATAATTCCAATTTATATGGAATCGCAAAAGACTTTAAGTAGCCAAAGCAATCTTAAGAAAAAAGAACAAAACTGGAGGCCTCACACCTCATGATTTCAAATTATATTACAAAGCTCTAGTAATCAATACAGTATGGTACTGGCATAAAAACCGACACATAGATCAATGGAACAGAATAGAGAGACCAGATATAAACCTACGAATCTATGGTCAATTAATTTTTGAAAAAAGAGCCAAGAATATATAATGGGGAAAGAAAATTTCTTCAATAGTGTTAGGTAAACTGGATAATCACATGCAAATGAACAAAACTGAACCCCTCTTATACCATACACAAAAATCGAATGGATTAAAGACTTCAACATAAAACATAAAACCATAAAACTCCTAGAAGAAAACATAGAGGGTAAGCTCCTTGACATCAGCCTTGGCAATTATTTGTTTAACTTTACATGAAAAAAAAATAAAATAAAATAAACAAAAATAAACAAATGAACTATATCAAACTAAAAAGCTTCTGCACAAAAATAAAATAAACAAAAATAAACAAACAAACTATATCAAACTAAAAAGCTTCTGCACAACAAAGGAAACCATCAATGAAATGAAGGCAACCTTCAAAATAGAAAAAATATTCACACATTATATCTGATAAGGGGTTAATATACAAAATGTGTAAACAACTCATACAACTCAACAGCAAAAAATCAAACAAGCTGACTTTAAAGTGGGCAAAGGAATAGAATAGACATTTTCCCAAAGAAGACATACAAATGGCCAACATGTTCATAAAAAGGTGGTCAACACCACTAATGATCAGGAAAATGCAAATCAAAACTAGAATGAGATATCACCTCATACCTGTTAGAATGGTTATCATTAAAAAGACAAGAAATAACAAGTGTTGGTGAGGATGTGGAGAAAAAAGATCCCTCATGCTTTGTTGGTGGGAATGTAAATACAGCCACTATGGAAAACAGTATGGAGATTCCTCAAAAAATTAAAAATAGAACTACCATATGATTCAGAAATTTCACTTCTGAGTATATATCCAAAGGAAATGGAAACAGGATACCAAAGAGATATCTCCATTCTCATGTTCACAATAGACAAGATATGGAAACAACCACCTAAATGCCCTTCACTGGATAAATGGATAAAGAATATGTGATTATTTACCTATCTATCTATCATCTATCTATCTGTCTATCATCTATCTAGGCTTACACAGTCGTGGAGGCTTGGTGAGTCTAAAATCTTCAGGGTAGGCCAGCAGATTGGAGACC
The DNA here is from genome assembly GCF_000325575.1 of Pteropus alecto. Lineage (NCBI taxonomy): Eukaryota > Metazoa > Chordata > Mammalia > Chiroptera > Pteropodidae > Pteropus > Pteropus alecto. The sequence goes on from NW_006443145.1 coordinate 253,613, forward strand.
AAGAGAAGAACTGAAATTCAAGTCATCTACCTACTATCTATCTAATCTATTATCTATCTATTTATTTATCATCTATCTATATATCTATCTACATATATGTCTCTATATAGATATATAAAATACGTATATGTGTGTATGTACATATATATATGTATTTATATATTTATATATATAAATCAGGCTTCAGAAAAAAAAATCCTGCCATTTGTGACAAATGGATGAAACTTGAGGGCATTATGCTACATTAAATAATCAGACAGAGAAAGACAAATATTGTATATCACTTATGTGTGGAATTTAAGAAAGCCAAACTCACAGTAACAGAGACAAGAATGGTGGTTACCAGGGGCTGAGTCATGGGGTGAAAAGGGAAGATAACAAAAAAAAAATGACATATGATAAAAATCCATATCTATGAAATCCAAAAGAGCTCTTTTGATAAACATAAAGAAAAATTTGCAATAGTGAAAAAAAAAAAGGAAGAATAATGCTGGTGAAGCAAAAAGACTGTCAAATTTTGGCAGACATTTACTCCCAAAACAACTGAAGACCTTGTCCATGTGTCTGACCCAGCATTGTGGGATGCTCTGCATACCAAGCAGATTGGAAACAGCACAGGACTTAGTCCCACTGTTTAACCAAGCTTTTCAGTCTCAGAGACCTCAGTTCAAGTTCTGACTTACAAGATGCAAGACTTTGGGCAAGTTAAGTAACTTTCTTAAAACTGTTTTATTTATAAGACTATTATTAAAAAACATTTTTTATAGAGTTCTTTTGAGCAGTCAACTAGATAATACTATATAGAAAACCTTAACAAAGTGGTTGGCATAAGTTTTCTTAATTCCTGAAACTTTAATGATGAATTTTTATGATTATTTTTTCTAGTTTAATCATCTTCATATTTTAACATCGTTCAAATAATATAAAGCGAATTCATCTAAATCACCTGAAAGATTAAGATTATTAAAATGTACTGCATTTTTAAATATATTATCAATGTTACTTTTTAATTTTTTAAATTATAGTTGACATACAGTATTATATTAATTTCCGGTGTACAACATAGTGGTTAGACATTTATATAACTTATGAAGTGATCATCCAGATAAATCCAGTACCCAACTGACACCATACATAGTTATTACAATAATATTGACTATATCCCCCATGCTATACTCTATATCCCCATGACTATTTTGTAATTATCCATTTGTCCCTCTTAATCCCCTCCCCCTTCGCCCATCCCCTCACCCCTCAATCTGACTACCATCAAAATGTTCTCTGTATTTGTGAGCTTGTTTCTGTTGTTTGTTTATCCAGTTCTCTAGAGTCTACGTATGGCATTTGTCTTTCTCTGACTTACTCCACTCAGCAAAACATCCTCTAGGTCCTTCTATGCTGTTGCAGATGACAAGATTTCATTATTTTTATGGCTGAATAATATTTCATCATATGTATATAACACCTCTCCGTTATCCATTCATCCATTGATGAACACCCAGATGGCTTCCATATGTTGGCTATTGTAAATAATGCTGCAATGAACATATGGATTCACATGTCCATTCAAAATAGTGTTTTGGGATTCTTTGGATAAATATCCAGAAGTGGGATAACTGGGTCCTTCTTTGTCTTCTGTTATAACCTGAGTTTTAAAGTCTATTTTGTCTTGTATAAGTATTGCTACACCAGCTTGTTTGTTTGTTTCCATTTTCATGAAACATCTTTTTCATCCCTTTACTCTCAGTCTGTGTGTGTCTTTCAATCTGAAGTGAGTCTCTTGTAGGCAGCATATGTAAAGGTCTTGTTTTCTTATCCATTCAGCCACCCTATCTTTTAATTGAAGCATTTAATCCATTTACGATTAAAGTAATTGTTGCTAGATCTGTAGTTATTGCCATTTTATTATTCACATTTTTTATCGGTTTTTCTTTTTCCTTCTTCTTCTTAAAGAAGTCTCTCTAACATTTCCTCTAATGTTGATTTGGTGGTGATGAACTCCTTTAGCTTTTTCTTGTTTTGGAAGCTCTTTATCTGTCCTTCAATACTATATAATAACATTGCTGGTTAGAGTAATCTTAGTAGTAGGTCCTGGTTTTTCATCACTTTGAATATTTTCTGTCATTCCCTTCTGTCCAGCAAAGTGTTTGTTGAGAAATCAGCTAACAGTCTTATGGGAGGTCCTTTATAGGTAGATAACTGGTTTTCTCTTGCTACTTTTAAGATTCTCTCTTTGTCTTTAACCTTTGTCATTTTATATATGATATGTCTTGGTGTGGGCCTCTTTGGGTTTATCTTGTTTGGGACTCTATGCTTCCTGGGCTTGTATGTCTCTTTCCTTCAGGAGGTTAGGGAGGTATTCAGTCAGTTTTTTTTTTCAAATAAGTTTTCGACTCCTTGCTCTCTCTCTTCTCCTTCAGATATCTCTACGATGAGAATGTTGGTATACTCGATACTGTCCCAGAGGACCCTTAAATTATCCTCATTGTTTCAGATTCTTTTTTCTTGTTGATGTTCTTTTTTTTCCACTTTAATTTTCTGTGTGTTTTTATTTATTTATTTATCTATTTATTTATTTATTTATCTATTTATTTCTTTTTAACTTTAATTAATTAAGTAAGTTTTTTAATTGAAGAAAGGATTTAAATTTTTCCCCCTGTCTACCTACCTCCTCACCCTCCCACCTCCCCTCTGGTATCATTGATGTTCTGATTGGATGTTTTATGCTATCTTATCTTCTAACTCACTGATTCAATCCCCTGCTTTATCTAATCTACTGTTAATTCCTCCAAAGGCTTTCCTCATTTTAATTATTATATTCTTCATTTCTGATTAGTTCTTTTTTATGTTTTCTATCTCTACTTTTATGTTTTCTATTTCTTTGTCAAAGTTCTCACTTAGTTCTACTCTTCCCCGAAGTTCATTGAGAATCCTCATAACCAGTGTTTTAACCTCTGCATCTGGTAGATTGCTTGTCTCCATTTCGTTGAATTCTTTTTCTGGAACTTTGTTCTGTTCTTTCATTTGTTTCTATATATTTGTTTCTATATATTAGGTAGGTCTGCTATGTCTCCTGGTTATAGTAGAGTGGCCTTATGTAGTAGATATGCTGTAGGACCAAATAGCACAGTCTTCCCTAGTCACCTGAGCAGTGAGCTCCAGGTATGTCCCTTGTATGGGTTGTGTGTGCCCTCTTGTTGTAGTTGAGCCTTGGTTGCTATTTGCGCAACAATGGGAGGGATTGACCCTTGGGCTGATTGGTTGTTAGGGCTGGCCAGTGACTACAGTGGAGGAACTGTTATGCAGGGGCTGAACCTATGAAGCAGCATTTGCTTTAGCAAGGCTCTAGTGTTTTCCCTGTTTGCCCTTTGAGTATGTCATCCTCAGATGTGACCTCAGGTGGAGTTCCTGCTCAGACCAAAGCTGGGCACTGGGTATGCAGGCCAGGACTACCTGAGAGGTGCCCTGCCATAGGCCAAATTCAGCTGCAGCCTATACCCTGCCCAGGGTCACCTGGCATGAGCCACCAAGCAATCTGCCAATGGCTGCCACTCATGCTGGGCTTAGACATGCCTCCAGAGGCTGAGCCACAAACTGAGGCTGGCTGCCGCTAGTGCTGGGCTTGAGTATGCTCAGCAAGATTTATGGGACATGCCAAAGCCAGGTGATGCTTTTTTAAGTTTAGTGAACCTTTGAAAGATTTTAGGAAAGTCCACAGAATGAGCCAAGACAGGTTGTATGACAAATCCACTGGAAGCAGCTTGGGCGGGTCCTCAATTTGGGAGAGGTCTCGAGTAATGGGATAAGTGCATTAGTTATGTTGCTGGAGACTCAGAAATAGTGGCCTCCTGGTTCTGCAGTCAGCGTTGGGGGAAGGTCAACAAAGAAACAATGCCCTCTGCCAGCACTTGTGTTTGAGAGAAAGCTGCCCCTTCATCTCTCACCATGAAACCAGACAACCTAGTTCTTCTCTGTTTGTTCCTGGCCCCTTTTGAGTTTCTGCCCCAGTGCTGGATCTCCCAGCAAGTGAGTCTGTCACTGAGTAAGTTCATGTGGGGCACTTTAAGAGGAGTGCCTGGGACTTTCTCAACCTTTTGTCTCACTCAGCCATAATCTCCACTGCTTTTCACAGGCAGAAGTTGTGGGGACTTCTTTTACTGGCACTGGAACCCTGGGCTGGGGAGCCTGGTGTGGGGCTGGGACTCCTTGCTCCTCCAGAGGGACCTCTACAACCAAGATATTTCTCCCAATTCTCAATCACCACATGCAGATGTGGGACCAGCCTGTTTTGCATCTCTGCCCCTCCTACCAGTCTTGAAGTGTGTCCCTAGTTGTAGGACTTCGGTTCAACTCAATTTCGATGACTCTCAGTGATGGCTATTCTGTAGTTTAGTTGTTATTTTAATGTGGTTTTGAGAAGAGGCAAGCACAGCATTTGCCTTCTTCACCATCTTTCTTGATCGAAACTGTGCTGCATTTTTAAAGAGAGTAAAGCAAACATGTTGTTATTCCTGACTGTTTCCATACTGCTTTATATTATTCTCCTTTAATTTTAGGTGAAGGAACACTTAGTCTATTTTTGTCAAATATTTTTTAGTCTTACGATTTTATTTACATTTGAAAATTAAATTTATTTTATCCACTGACCCACATTTAAATACTATCTTGTGATTGGTTTATTTAAGCAGATTTTTTCCTAAGTAAAAATAATCTTTAAAAAATTATTCTTATTCTCCTAAAATAATGTCATCTAATATTAAATTGATCTTTGTCAGCACTTCTGTTCAGATACCTTGGGCAAAAATGATGTATCCTTAAATATGTTAACTATATTTTCTGCATCTCAGCTCAAATAATTATGTCCATTCACCATTATTTTTTTTTCAGAGTCTGAGATTATCTGGACAGATTTTTTTTAGTAATGTAACCTTAATTCTTACAGGATAAAATGTTCCAATTTATCCTGTCATTCCTTTTCAATGTGACCTTATTAAAAGCAATTACTACATTTCTCCTTAATTTCATTTCAAGGACACTTGTCTACTCTCAGCCTCTAATTTCATACATGGACTAGTGTAGACACTTATTCTGTTATATATGTGGTCATTCCAAGTCTTTCAATTGCTAAAAATGTAATAAGAAATCATTCGTAAAGTGGAAAGCATTTTAAGAACCACATTTATAGGTAGATTCTTTATTTTACAGATCAATGATCAAGGATGTATACATATAAGCTTTACTTGGCCTGAGAGCATGCCAAGAAGAGAACTTTAGCAATGTTCTACTCCCCAAGAATTTCTAGGCACCCCAAGGTAGACTCATCTCTGAGAGCCTTGGCCAAGCCAACAAGTCAAGATGTCCACAGAGTCAAACTCTGGAATGAAGAACTACCCTCAGATTTGCTTACAATCTCCTTGCTTCTATTCTTTTCCCATATTGTGTGTGAGGCACAAGTGACACTTATGACTGTAGCAGGAAAATTTGAACACATTTCCTTTATATGAACTTTTTCATACTTTTGGGCCATTGCATTTCAAAGTTTCAGACATTCCTGCCACCTTTATCTCCTTCACTCCTTTCCACATCATGTGGCACTCCTTGTATTACATAATCCTTGGGTGACTTTAACAAGACCAAATATGGCTTATAGTTAGGAGAATATATATATACACCTTGATCATTGTCGATAATCAATGTTTACTGTGTATTTTAGCCCTGATTCCTTAGAAATCAGAACCAATAGTAGAAGGTTACACTTTAACCATTTATTGTGTTGTGTAATCCCAGGGAAGCAAGAAAGAAGGAAAAAATGGAAGTGAGGCAGGGAAGGAATAAGAGCAAATACAAGGTGGTTCACTACTAGGCTGGCCACAGCCTCAAAGCAAAACATAACTTATTCACATAGAATCTGTCCAGAGAGGCTGCATGGGAATACTATGTCTTGTTGGGGGACAAGGGGAGAGAAATGGCTTCTTCCCATCTCTAGTCTTTTCTTGGTTTATAAGATATTAGCTTACCTAAACTTCTTGATTGAATTACCTGGGCCTTCTGGGAAATTCCTGAGAAAGTAGGTTCTCTCTGGGCCTAGTCCAACAGGTGTGCAGGCATGATGGTCTCTTTTTATCAGTCAGTACTGCATTTTGGGGCCTCTCTGACTATGGTTGGAGGGGAAGCAAGCCTGTCAAAGACCATGGAAAAATCACGGGACTTCTTTCGGGCCACTTCTATTAGCAAGCAAGAGAGGTGGCAAGGCCCAGAGGGACAGGAGGGACCTAATGGGATGAGAGGTAACATAAGCTGAGTACAGCATACTGGGCATCACACTAAGTATGTGACAATGGGCAACACAGCAAGGGAAACCCATTTGGACAAGGAAACCCATTTGGAGATAGGCTTATGTGTGGGCAATATAGGTGCTATCTACATGGTGTGGTTTAAGAAAAACCAAGAAATCTCCGATACGCAAAATCGTTCTCCAATCAACCCATTCAACCAAAAAGACCACAATTTGAACCTATTCTTTCCTTGAGTCTCTGAGAAATTCTGTTAGAATGTGGGTATATTAGATAAGGGATATCATATTGAGCCAAAGGCCCAGATAACTTTATTTATAAAGAGTAAAGCTCTGAGGGGATGAACTTCAGGAAGGCTAAGGTGTTTTTAAGGTAAAATGAAATGAGGGCTGGGGGTGAAATCATCCAATCCAACTTGGTTTTGGCCAAGAAGAATACATCCAGGTAGGAATCAACTCGCCAAGGAGTCTGAGTAATTGGAAGGTAGGTTGAGGCCAGCAAGCTTGAATTTAGAAAGGAAGAGAAGGAATAGAATGGGAAGTGGTAAAGACCAATTTTCCCTGCCTCACCTTTAGTCTTGGTTTGTTCAATGGTCCTTTTTTCATGAGTCAAATGACAGAGGTTGAATATTGTGTGGAGTTCTGGCTTCAGGCCTTACTCTGCTTGTGCTTTTGCAAACTTGGTTAGCTATGAATTCCATGAAGAGATCTTCTGCCCTTGTCACATCTGCATTATATTGGCCTCTTCTACACCCTCCAACAAACTCTGTCAAAGACTCCCTCTTTCCACACACCTGCCACTATGAAAAGCCAGGACTCAAGCCTGAAGAGAAGCCAAATATCTCTAAAATCTGAAATTCTTCTCAGAAGGAAATTCTCTGAAGTAATTGTCTCTTCAATCAAGCACACCCTTTCCCGTTCAACACACACGCACACACGCGCACACACACACACACATACATGCAACACACACTGTTTATACAACATTTAAGGAAAATAACAAATTCTTATTGTTTGCATAGTTGTAGAAATCTTGGTGATCTCATTGTGGCCAATTTATTAATTGGGGTTGTGAAATTCAAGTTTATGTTAAATGTAAAGCTTTGTGTCTATTTTCATTGCTATTTCTAATGGTTTTCAGACTCTTCTATTCTGTTCATAGATTCAAGTCAGGTATTTCCTCCTGAGAACCTGCCCCTGATTCACTGCACCACTTACATTCTGCATTTAGAAGACATTTCCCTGTGACACTAAAATGTTCAATGTTATTAAAATCATGCTATTGATATTTATGTCAATTATGTCTTGAGTATTATGCTTAGTATATCTATTAATAAAATTTGATTTCCCTCTTTTCTGGTTCTTTCAAAAATAATTTATAGAGACACAAATAGTAATATTAAAGCTATCAACCATAAAAGTCAATACTTGACAGCAGCATGTAATTTAAGAGTTACATACATGTGAATTCAGATCTTGTGCTTTCTAAATGTACATACATTAACTACACACCAGAAATTTAGAGTTTCAGAAGCAGCAAGCTGTCGAATGATAGAGCACTGACGTTTTGAAAATGAAATTTTCAGGAAAGCAAGAAAATTGGCAAAGCTCACATAGTACATAAAATACATATACCTCTTTGCTCCAGTAAATTGTCCTTAGGTATACCCATTAACATCATTTCTTTGTTGAATATTTCTTTTTAATAAAGTCTTTATTTTGAGCTTTGAAGTGAGAATTTCCTGTAAAGGGGAAAGTTTTGCTTATTATTTGGGAAACTCATTTGAAAACAATATAAAGCATAATCTTCCATTGAAAAGTTTACAACTATATTAATAAGGTGTTTAATCATCTTGTCACTATATTTTTAAACTCTAAAATACTTTCACAGTAAAAAAATATATCCATAAAGAAAAATAATTTGCTATTTCAGGAAGTGGGTCTATTCAAAGTGATCTGAATTATTAGACCAATTTGAGAATCAAGTCCAATATATGTAAT
>NW_006443145.1:261946-272216 GCF_000325575.1 Pteropus alecto
ATAGAGAGAGGAGAGATGTTACTTCAATTACAATACTTGTTTTACTGACTCTTGCTACCCACTAATAACCTTTCAAAGTACAACCCCATTATTTCTGCTAATCTCCTAGGATGTTTTAAATGAACTATATCTTCTTTTTTTTTATTTTTTATTTTTGGCTAATTCTTCTGGCTTATGTCTGCTGCCCTCAATGAAACCACACAGTGTTGCATTTAGAAGTGGTTCAATTACAATACTTGTTTTACTGACTCTTGCTACCCACTAATAACCTTTCAAAGTACAACCCCATTATTTCTGCTAATCTCCTAGGATGTTTTAAATGAACTATATCTTCTTTTTTTTTATTTTTTATTTTTGGCTAATTCTTCTGGCTTATGTCTGCTGCCCTCAATGAAACCACACAGTGTTGCATTTAGAAGTGGAGAAATGTCCTGTTTTCCAAAAGTGCATCATATTTCCTTGCTTGGGCAAAAGCAGTACGTACCCATTCTGCTTCAGCTTCTGCCACATTCTTCTTTCCCAGGACAGGCAGAAATACCTTTCTTACACCTTCAGTGGAAAATCCTCATGATGATTGATAAATGCAACTGATTTCTAGCAGCATCATGCCAGTTTATCAGTCATAATCAAGTATATATTAATGCTGGTTAGGCAAATCTTATTGCACATAAATAAAATAAAGAATATTTGAGGGAACTGAGAACTTTCAACATGGATAAGAGATGGCAGATAATCTGGCAACATTTACAAAAATTTCAAGTGTGCATACCCTTTGACATAGTAATAATACCATTTCGAAGAATATATGTGAATATTTTTGTTAGGTCGTTTATTACAACATTGTTGGAGGAGGCAAAAACTGCAAGCAAATTGAATGTCCATCAATAAAGTAATGGTTGAATAAATTATAATATTCTGCAACTATTAAAAAATGAACTAGATCTATTTTGACCTCAGGGTGCTATGACATATTATCAAGTAAATTGGCAAGTGGCAATGTAATATGCATAATAATGTTTCATAAATACAAAAACATAGCATGTGTACAAGTTTATATATATCTATAAGGAAATGGAAAAAAACTGTAGAAAGTTAATAGCACAGTATTAACACTACTTACCTCAAAAGGTAAACATGGCAGTAGTAGGGAGATACATTAAAAAGAAAATCTTTAGACTATTTCCCTAGTTATGATGGTCACTTATTAATGTGTAATTAAAATATTTTAATTAAGGAAAATGTGGGAAAATTTTATTGAGAAAAAGAAGCAGGGAGAAAACTCAAGGGTAAGAAATAGATCTTATATAATTATGGTAATCAATTCAACAATATATATTGGGTGGCTATAATATGCTTAACATGTTGCTAAGTATTGTAACAAATATAAAAGGAAAGTAAGCCATGGTCCTTACTCTCAGAAACCGGCAGATCAACAAAGAGACAAAATGTATGCATTATTTCCTCAAAAGCAGGAGGAGTGGTGCATATAACATGTGTGTCTTGGTTAATAGGAAGGTGATAAACTGGGACTGGATTTGCTATAGCAGAGTTTGTGGGTTTAGCTGAGGTTGTTGATGCCCTACCTCCATCCCCTAGCTCTTACCATTTCGGTGCATGCCAGCTCAACTTTCAATGCCAGGATCTGCATCTCTTGATCTGAGAGCTTTTTCTAACCACCAGCGCTTGCTCTGCCTCCACACATGGCAGGCCAGAAGTGTCAGCAAGTTAATCTAGCTCTCAACTAAGGACTGATGGCAGTCGATGTATAAATTCTCCAGCTTCCTTGCCCCTCAGGTAGAATAACTCTGAGATGTATGTTCTATATTGGCCCCAGAATTCCCCAATAAGATAAGATTTAAATTTTCCACAGTGATAACTCACTTGACATCACGCATTGGTCCTGATCATCTTTCCTTTCTTGTCTCATTTCCCTACTCCCTCACCAATGTTTTTTAGGAAATACCACAACCAAATCTTTATCTCAGGGTCAGCTTCTGGAGGAACCCAGACTAAGACAGTGGAGGACTACAGACTTGCTTTATATATTATAGCTTTTATATATTCACTGCTCTAGGTATTTCAAGAAGATAGAAATTCAATACTTGGTACTAGTTTAAAGGCATCATTTCCTATTGCTTCTATAAAAAGTTACTGCAAACGTAGTGGCTTAAAATAACACAAATTTATTTTCTTAAAGTGCAGGAGGTCAGAAGTCAAGATGTCAGCAGGGTCTATTCCTTCTGGGGGCTCAGAGGGTGTTTTTTTTCATGTAGTTTGTAAATTTATTTAATGTCTTTCTTTTTTTTCATTTCAACCATTATACCTCTAGAATTTCTCTTTTTGTGTGTGTGTGTAATTTATCTCTTTTTGATATTCTCCATTTGTTCATACATTGTTCTCCTTTTTTCCTTTGATTCTTGTCCATGGTTTCCTTTAGCTCTTTGAGCATATTTAAGACTGTTGATTTAAAATTTTCATCTAGTAAATCCAAAGTATGTGCTTTCTCAGAGGCCATTTCCGTCAATTTCATCTTTTCCTGTGAATGTGTCATATTTCCTGTTTCTATGTATGCCTTGTCATTTTCTGCTGAAAACTAGAAATGTTGAATATTATAAAAAGGTGACTCTGGAAATCAGATTCTTCTATCCCCAGGGTTTGCTATTGTTTATTGCTGAGTGTTGCAGTCATTTATTTGTTTGATGATGTTTCCAAATAATTTTTGCAAAGGCTTTGTTGCATGTGGTCACTGAGATCTCCGTGTTGTTATCTCAACAGTCAGTTATCTGCCAGAGACTTCATTAAACACTTGGGGACAAAAAGGAAAAAAAATCTACTTTGAAGATTGGCTCTGTGCTGGGGCTCTCCTTTAACACTAAACCAGGTCACTACCACTCTGCCTTAGTATTTACATTGTGTTTCGCAGATCCCAAAGATCAGTGAGAGATGCCAACCTCAGATTATCTCAGGTCTTTTGTGAGCATTCATCTGGGCCTGGACATGTGTGTTGCAGTCTGAATTCCTTGGTAGCTTTTCAAAGTCTTTATTCTCCCCCAAAGGGGAAAAAACAGGGTTGTATTAGTCACTGTATCCCTTTCTGGTGTTGTTAATTTCTCTTCTGGGTATGTAAAAAGCCCATTGTTATATTTAATATCTTAAGACTAAATTGTAAAAGTTAACTATTACCAACATTTTTTTTCTAAAATAGTAGAAGAAGAGCAGAAATTTCTTTGCTCACTACTATTCTATGTTCCTTTATCCTTAACCTTCACCTCAGCTGGTCATTTTTTTTTAGCTGGTTGGATAATCCAAATCTTCATTGTAAGGAATCTGAGCATTAATTGAGTAGTTTTCAATTAACTTTTATGACTGGAAATGGAGGTCCATGGAATCCCCTGTGTTCTAGTCAAAGCCCTCTCTGCCCCCATTATATACAGTAACCCAGTTTCCTTGTTAATCAAGACTAAACAGCCTGTCTAGTAGAATACGTTCCATTTTTGCCTGTAGTAAATTTAGTGGCCTGAGGAATCCAACAAGATCAAGTAGCAGTCCCAACTTTCCATTCAATAGGAATATTATTTGTGTCCCCTGGCAGAAACATTCCTTCTTTGGGAACCAATACCTGTTAACCAGTAGAACCCAAAGTTTCAGAGATTTTTAGCAAAATTAGATCAATAGATTATTAGGTGGAATAGTGAGAAAAGTCACTTTCAACTTCACCCTTTAGTTTCAAAACCTGTGCATTTTGGTAAATTAGTAGTTGGGAGATGGTCATGGGGATGGGGAACACGGCATAGGGAATATAGTTAGCAGTAATGTAATGGCTATGTGTAGAGCCAGATGGGTGATAGAATAATCAGGGGGATAATTTCACAAACTATATAAATGGCTGACCAATTTACCGTATACTTAAAACTAATGAAAAAAAAAACTGTGCATTTTGGGTAAGGAAATGGTGCCAATATTGGTCATTGGGTTAAAGCATAGGTCACATCCTTGAGGAATTTCCAACCTCAGAGATATAACCTCCAACTATAACAGGCACTTTACCTGTAACTTCAGTAGGCTATTTCAACATTCTATGAGACTAACTGCTTTTTCAATAATGGAGCACCTAGTAGGGACAATATGTTTCATGGCCATGAGGCAAGTCACATTTTTTTTCCCAAAAAATTATATATTTGATGAGAAGCAATGTTATGTGAAATATTATGATAGTGAATAAATCTATAAATCATTCTATAAATCTATGAGTGGTGGTACTGGCAATCATATCATGGGCAAGGATTCCAATCTATGTTCAGTATACATATATATTTCAGTAAGGACAAATTGCTGTTTCTTCCACAATGGAAAAGGTTGAATGTAATCATTCTCCTACACTCTCCTGCCTGCCCCCCTCCATTTCAAGAGAATGATGTCATATTAGGGCTCAAGATTGTTTCTTGTGTGGAAGACAAGCCAATCTATAGTGTTGGTAGCCAGACAAGCCTGAGTGAGGCAAAGTCAGTATTGTTGAGCCCATGCCTAACTCCCATTCTTGTTGCCATGGTCACTTTTCAATTTGAGTGATCTGATTTATAGATTTATTCACTATCATAATATTTCACATAACATTGCTTCTCATCAAATATATAATTTTTTGGGAAAGAAGCTGACTGACATGCATAGGATAGCTATTTAGAGTGACCAGCTTTGCTTGAGAAAGAGAGAATTGATCAGATTTGCATGAGCAGATGGAAAGGAAGAGATGTTAGTTCAAGCAAAACAATAAAGGCATGGATATTCATAGCATTTGTCAAAGTATGGCAAGCCCAGCCTGGTTGAAGGCATGTTTGTGCTTTGGAGAACTTTTTGAGAAAAAAAAAAAAGAAAGAAAGAAAGGGAGGGAATTGTAAAGTTCTATGAACAACAACAACAATAAAAATTTGTAACTATGTGGAGTGATAGATGTTAACTAGATTTACCATGATGATCATTTCACAATGTAGACAAATATCAAATCATTATACTGTATGCCTGAAATTAATGTTATATGTCAATTATACCTCAATTTTGAAAATCTTTAAAAAATAACAACAGCAACACATAGTAGTACTAGCTTACAGTAATCAAGCCCTTGCTGTGTACTGTGTTGAGCACTTTAAATGTATTATATTATTTAATCTTCAAATCAAATTCTATGAGGTGGATACTATTTTCAATGGACTGAATGTTTGTCTTCCACCTCCCAAATTCATTTGTTTGAAGGCGGGACCTTTAATAAGTTTTCTGATCATGAAGGTAAAGCCTTCATGAATGAAATTAATGCTGCTATAAGAAGAGGCTAGAGAGATAGCTAGTGCTCATTTCAGCCTGCCAGTATTTGGAAGCCTACAACCAATAACAGGGACCTAACCAGAACCTGACCATGCTGGTGCCTTGATCTTGTACTTCTAGCCTCTAGAACTGTGAGAAATAAATTTCTGTTGTTGATCAACTACCCAGTTTATGGAATTTTCTTATAGCAGCTCAAACTGACTAAGACACTACTATTATGCCCATTTTAGAGAATGATTTCATGAAGTAAGAAATTATAGAGTCCCCATTGGTACTGACACACAGAGGCTCACAGAAGTTGTTTACCACTGAGCATACTGCCTTGCTATTCAGGCTGAGTAGTATGGACTCTAATATTACATGAAAGGGAATGACTGTGGAGATTTGAGAAGCTTTAAAAAAATTAATCTCATTATGTGATGTGGAACTGACTAGTTTCTCTCTTTAGTAGGAAATGATTAACAGGAAGTAAGCTGGAAAGTTCCTGAGGCTTGAAGACAGTCTTAAGTTTGTATCTCAGTTCTGCCCCATAATAACTTATGACCTGCAAATTTCTTAACTTTATGTATTCCAATTTCTCCATTGATAAAATGGAAATTTAACAGTTCTTATCTAGTAAAACTGTTTTAAATAATAAACAAAGCAAGATGCATTATACTTAGTCTCTGATACAGAGTTGATATTCCACAAATATTAATCTTCCTCTTTCCATCTCCTTTCTCTCCAGTAGTGAACATTAGAATAGGTTTCTGAAAGTTTTTCAAATAAAAATTTCATTGTTCTAGAATTTGTAAAGGGGACTCTTCCAGGGGGTGGGTGGCATCTATTTATTATGTATTTGTTGTATCTATTTATTAGGCATTATGTGCCATTCTCAAAACTGGGCTCTGGAGGAAGTTAAAAATAAGCTATGGTCTTTAGCCAATGAATAGATAAGCCTAAGCCAGCAAGATAAAGGGCCACCACAGAATTTATACCAGGGGGTAAGGGAAATAGTATGAGGAGTGTAGGAATCTAGGATCAGTTTCCACAGTGGAGTTTACTGATTGTTTAAAGTTCAGCAAAACTACATCTCTCAAAATCACTCCAGTAAAGTCTTATGTTATATTTTTAAAAATAACAATTAATCTCCTCTCCCTGTCCCAGCCTCCTCAAAAGCAGGATGATTGGTGGAGGAAATTAAGGTCATTGGTTAATAAAGTAGTAATCTCAAGTATCTCTACTGATATAGTATCTGATAAAAAGCAAAAAGCTCAACAAGAGGCATATTTACTATTCCCAAGAGCTCCAATGCTGAATAATTGGGGAGGAGGAAATAAAGAATGAGAGAACTTCAACATTCTTTGAATGTTAATGGGAAATAATAATTCAAATGAAAAGGAGAGAACTTAACAATTCGAGAGGAAATAAGAAAACACTTCCCTTTCTCCTTTTGAGAGCATGAATGGGGGAAAACAGGTCAGGAAAAGGAATAGACTTGGCAACTTCTTTGTGAGAGGTACAACTTACAAGTTTATCTCAAAAAAACAGCTGTGGAAAAATTTATGGCAATAGCACTGAATTTTAAGTTTTCCCCATCTTAAATTGCCTTCACCCCGAGTCCTTCAGTAAAATGTATTCCACCCCTCTTTCCTTGTGTCGTGATATAGTGACAAACAGAAGTACAGTATATCAAAAGGAAGTGTGGTGGGCCCCACTACAAACTAGCCACCGGCTTTCATAATGAAGAAACAGCGCTAAGATAATAGAGCTCAGGGGACCAGATGTTGAACCAGCAGCCACAGAGTCACCATGCGGGGGAGGGCAGGATAAGGTGGCCACACTGTGGGCTGGACAATTGGAGCAGAAATTATATGAAACTTCCTCTTATCCTGGAAGAAGCTGAACTTTGAAAGTAGAAGATACAAATCCTGGAGTATTAAGTACTATCCCTCATCTTTCATATTATATTTCAAACAAGACTCATTTATCCTTTTGTTTTTCTCTCCGAACAAAATTTCTGTGCACTTCCAGGGTTTCATTAACTTCCCTAAGAAGAATGTAATTTCTACTTCAGTGACAATCTGTGTAGCCAAGATTAACTCCTACATAAGTACTCTATATACTCAGTATTCCATGTACTCATATGAGAGGAAATACTCTATTCCAAGTTCTTCAAAGCAGAAATAAAGATGTTTTAAATAAGTTTCACCTGTTCACATTTGACAGCCTTGTGCCCCATGGGAAATTTAGGCTAAGAACTGCAGATATGTTGTGTTACTGTTACTTATGTTTCCAAAGGTTCAGGTGGTCACAGGAGTGTATTATCAGAGGTGACAGCTGTCTATCCAGAATGAAGCATTTTCAAACAGGTGCAAATTTTGATGCAGGCTCCCAACCTACTAACTTACCTTGCCAAAAATTTCAATATTTTCTAAGGTTAAAATGAAATCTCACATGGGTTTCATTTGAGGGGTGCAATTGCATCTTGTGAAATCGATGATAAGATTTGATATTTCTCATCACTCTTACATGCAAGTGAAAGGAAAATGCAAATGACCTATCTTCACTCCTATGATGTATAACTCCTTTTCGTTATCTTAGAGATGTTAAGTTTAAGCCTGGAAACACGTGTTCAATGTTAAGTTAGAAAAAAATACATAATATAATATATAATATGTGCAATTTATATATTATATTTATTGTTAATATATATTTATTAATAAATAACCAGTTATTATGAAGCCATGTACATCACTTCCTTATCTATCCTCAGCCCCTATCCCCACACACTACAACCTATGTTCTTTAAATTCATCTGTCATGTTTCCAAGCCTTGTATCAGTAGTTCTTGTATCAGTAGTTCTTTATACACATCAATGTGATGTGTATAAAGAATGACATCCCCATATACAACATAACTCACACGACCGTGTCCAGATTTCGACAAAACTCTAAAATTCTGCAAAGAAGTAAACAAGTATAATAAGTCTAAGCAACCCAGATATTAACTAGAGGAAACAGGCTGTAAGTGAGGCATAATTTCCTCTGAGCAAACTTTTAGAAGCTAAGTTCTCTCCCACTCAAAGCAAGGGAGTGAAAATGAATATTTATAGGGATAACCTTGAATTTTCTCTAATTTTAAAATGTGAATCATTTTCAAATTTTAGTGCTTTATTATATTTGCCATGGACCACAGAAAGTCTGCCTTAGCCCTTCTTACTCTTACGTGTTAAAATGCTTACCCCCATATCACGACTTGCTGAGAAACTCTCTCATCATCTAAGGTTCAACTTAAATGCCACCTCCTCCAGTTAAGCAGATGCTATGTGTGCCTCAGCCAAATCCTGTCTCCATGCACCATTCAAGTTTATAACTCTTTTTCTGAGGCCTTTCACTAGACTCATCTCATATGCTGGACAGCTCAGAAATATTGGAAAGTTGACATCTCTGTGCAGAGCCCTCAAACAATGATGAACAGGATTTGGTAAATAAATACCTTATCTTCCTTCCCTCTCAACTAGGACAGCATGAAGATGTGTTCACCTTTCATATCCCAGTGGAATTGAGCCCAAATTTCCCATAACAGTGACCTTCTTAGCACCCTGTTTGGCTTCATGGGATCACCTCCCAAGTAAAACTTGTGCTCAAATACTATTTTTGATAACTGCTTCTGGGAGAATTCAACCTAAGATCTCTTGGAAATCCTTTTTCAGTAACCTATAGAAAATAAATCCTTTCTTTTCTGGCCTTCGTAACACTTTGTTACAATAGGGAGAGTGTCAACAGGGATATAAAAAAGACACTGAACTGTAGACACATATGTCTTTCCTCGTAGGCACTCAAATATAAGAATTATGATTTTTCTATATCTATATCGTCAAATTGCTAAGCATTGCACTTTGCACATTTCTAGTACTTCATAAATATTTGTTAATTAGAATTAATATCAATACAACTATAGTATGAAAGATAGTAATTCTTAATGTTTTTTACTGCCTAGGATATTACAAAAACAAACATTGAGAAGAGAGTGGAGGTTTAGCATCAAAATAATAGGTAGCTAAAGTGTTCGATTCAACCTTTTCTCAAATTCCCTTTAAAAATGTACAATAACTTGACAAAAAAAGGGAAACATGGTATCATGATAAACTAAACATGAGAATAAGATAGCACAATAAACCAAGGAGGAGAGTCCAGCATAGTGTAGCAGGAAGAATTTTTCATTTTTACATCATAGATATGTGTGGGTTAAGAAACACAATCATAGCCAAAGCATGCACAAACTGAAAGGAATAGCACAATTTGAAAGTAGGTGGAAAGAGATTAGAGCCACCACCACTCTCTGTCTCTAGCTTACAGCACAAAGCTACAGTATGACAAGAGCCATTCACATCTCCTTTATTATATGGAGACTATCTTTTGGGGGAAGCATTATCCACCCAATTCCTTCTCCAATCTCTTTTTATATAGAGTTCCATGTGCAAAATGATGAGTGGTTGAAAGCAATGGGGAGGGTGAATAATGGACCAAAGCACCCTGAAATGCCCTCTAAGACAAAGCATGCTATGTGAGGACAGAGCACAGGTGTAAATTGCCATGAACCAACCTGGTCAAGAAAGAGCTTCTATGGAATAGATCATTGTATGATGGTCAAGAGCATAGACTTTGAAATCAGACAGATCTAGGGTGGATTTCTACCTCTTCTTACTACTTGTGGAAAGATTTTGAGTTACTTAATTTAGCCAAATATTAGTTTTCTTATAAGTAATATGTATTAACAATAATAGTTCTCTTATAGAGTTTTTAATAGAGTTACTTATGAAGACGAGTAATGTAAAAATCTTAGGAAAGTATCTGATAAAGTAGCCTAAATTATTTCCTCCCCTTCCTCTTTTTCTCCCTCTTTTCCTTAACACCATTATCACCCAGGCATTCCAACGAGCAAAAGAATAAAATAGCTGAAGAGCAAATG
>NW_006443145.1:272276-280037 GCF_000325575.1 Pteropus alecto
AAGTCTTACAGGGAAATTAATTTGCAGTTCAGGGTGATGCAAATCAAATAAGCATCTGGCTTTATAGCTGAAAACAAAATTCTCTCAGTTTCCAAGTGGATAATCAAAGTGAATGAGAGTGATCAAATTCCTGTCACAAACATGGGATGAGTATAACTGGAAATGAAACAATTGAGATGCATTTCTGGTCAAGATAGTTGACTAGGTAAATGCTGTGCTTGCTTACTCTCAAGACCACATCAAAATTACCACTAAACTACAGAACAGCTGTCATTGAAAATTGCCTGAAATCTACCTGAACAGAAGTCCTACAACTAAGGACATATGGAAGAAGCCACCTCGAGACTGGTGGGAGAGGCAGAGATGTAAAAGAAGCTGGTCAGACATCCGCGTGTGGTGGTTAAAAATCAAGAGGATATCTTAGCTCTGGAGGTCCCCCTTGAAGAAAAATGGGTCTCAGGCCAACACCAGCCTCTCCAGCCCAGGGTTCCAGTGCCTGGAAGAAAAGTTCCCACAAAACCTGGATGTGAAAATCAGCAAAGATTGTTGCTGAGTTAGATAGAGGGTTGCAGAAATTCCAGACATTTCTCTTACAGGGTTGGTGC
Source organism: Pteropus alecto (assembly GCF_000325575.1). NCBI lineage: Eukaryota > Metazoa > Chordata > Mammalia > Chiroptera > Pteropodidae > Pteropus > Pteropus alecto. Next base: position 272,882 of record NW_006443145.1, read on the forward strand.
ATGAACTTACCCACTGATGAACTCACTTGTTCTGAGTGCCAGGGCTTGAGCATCAGCTCAAAAGTCACCACAGATATACGGAGGAAAAACTAATTGTCTGGCTTCAGGGTGAGAGCTAGAGGGGCAGCTTTACCCAGACTGAAGTGATGGCAGAGGCCACTGGTCCTTTGTTGGGCCATTCCACCAAACAGTGTGCAGATGCAGGTGACCACCATATCTGAGTCTCCATCATCCTGGCGAACACTGGTCACCCGCCATATTAATTCCATGAGACTTTGCTCCACTCAACTTGCTGGCCCACCCTCAGCTCCTCTCAGTGGTTTTTCCATGCAAATGGCCTGTCTTGGTTCATGCTGCGAACTTTTCTAAAATCTCTCAAAGGATTATTAATCCTAAACAAGCAGCATCCATCCTTGGCATGCCCCATACCACTTACTGAGTAGCCCCAAGCTCATTACTAACAACAGCTGTCCTTGGTTTGATGCTTGGCCTCTCAAGGCACTTCCAAGCCCAGTGTAGATGGCAGTTATATGTAGATTGCTTGGTGGTTTATACTAGGTGGCCCAGGGCAGAGCACAGGCTGCAGCTGAACTTGGCCTGTGGTGGGGCCACTCTCAGAAAACCCCCAGGGCCAGCACACCCTGTGTGCTGGCTTTGGACTAAGCCTAACCACCATCAGGGGCTACATCTGAAGACAACACACCCATGGGTCAGATGGGGTAGGCACTAGAGACATGTTACAGCAAATCCTGCTTCGTAAGGTCAGCCTTTCACCAGGCAGTCCTCACAACCAATCAACCTAAGTGTCAATCTCTCCCACTGACATACAAACAGCAACCAAGTCTCAACCCCAACAGAAGGGCACATACAATCCATACAAGGGACATATCTGGAATACACAGCTCAGGAGAACATGGAAACTGCACCACTGGCCCCACAGGATACCTACTACATAAAGCCACTCTACTAAGACCGAAGATACAGCAGCCCTACCTGATACACAGAAACAAAAATAAGGAGGCAGCCAAAATAGGATGACAAAGAAACATGTCCCATATAAAAGAACAGAACAAAGCTCCAGAAAAAGAACTCAACAAAATGGAGATAAGCAGTCTACCAGATGTAGAGTTCAAAACACTTGTTGTAAGGATGCTCAATAAACTTAAAGGAAGAGTAGATGAACTCAGTGAGAACTTTAATAAAGAGATAGAAAGCATAAAATTGGAGATAAAAAAAAACATAAAAAGATCCAGTCAGAAACAATAACTGAATAACAATAATCAGTCAGAAACTGAAATGAAGAATACCTTAAGAGGAATCAACAGTAGATTAAATAAAGCAGAGGATCAAATCAGTGATTTAGAAAATAAGGTAGCAGAAAACCCCCAATCAGAATAGCTAAAAGAAAAAATAATACAAAAAATGAAGATAATTTAAAGGGCCTCTGGGACAACATCAAGCATACCAAAATTAACATCATAAGGGTACAAAAAGGAGAGTACAGAGAGCAAGGAATTGAAAACCTATTTGAAGAAATAATGATGGAGAACTTCCCTAACCTCGTGAAGAAAATAGACATATAACCCCAGGGAGAGCAGAGATTCCCAAAAAAGATGACCCCAAAGAGGCCCACACCAAGACACAGCATAATTAAAATGCCAAAGTTTAAAGACAAAGAGAGAATCTTAAAAGTGGGAAGAGAAAAGCATTTAATTACCTATAAGGGAGCTCCCATAAGACTGTCAGCTGATTTTTCAATAGAAACTTTGCAGGACAGAATGGATTGGCATGAAATATTCAAGGACAGTTAAAGACAGTAAAAGCTAAAAAAGTTTATCACCACCAAACCAGTATTGCAAGAAATGTTAAAGGAACTACTTTAAGAAGAAGAAAATTAAGAAAAGGAAAAAAAATGAATAATAAAAAGTCAGTAACTACATATTCATTGACAATTACTTTAAATGTAAATGGCTTAAATTCCCCAATCAAAAGACATAGGATGACTGAATGAATAAGAAAACAAGACTCTTACATATGCTGCCTACAAGAGACTCACTTCAGATCTAAAGAAACACAGACTGAAAGTAAAGGAATGAAAAAATTTTCATGAAAATGGAAACAAACAAATAAAAAAGCTGGGTAGTGATACTATACCAGACAAAATAAACTTTAAAACAAAGGCTATAACAAGAGACAAAGAAGGACTCTGTAATCCCACTTCTGGGTATTTATCCAAAGAAACAAAAAATACTACTTAGAAGGGACATGTGAGTTCATAAGTTCATTGCAGCATTATTTACAAAAGCCAAGATATGGAGCCAAATTGGGTGTTCATCAATGGATAAATGGATAAAGAAGAGGTGGTACATATATACAATAGACTATTATCCAGTCATAAAAAAATAATAAAATCTTGCCATCAGAAACAATATAGATGAACCTAGAGGATATTGTGTTGAGTGGAATAAGTCAGATAGAGAATGACATATACCATATGATTTCACTTACATGTGGAATCAAAAAAACAAAATAAACAAAACAAAACAAAACTCATATATATAGAGGATATTTTGATAGTTGTCAGATGGGAGGGGAGTTAGGAATGGGTAAAAAAATGGAAAGTATTAAGAAATATGATTTGGTAGTTACAAAATAAATCCTGAGTATATAAAATATAGCATAGAGAATATAGTCAATAATACCTAATAACTATGTATGGTGTCAGATGGATACTAGACTTATCAAAGTGATCACTTTGTAAGTTATATAAATGTCTAATCTCTATGTTGTACACCTGAAACTAATATAATATATATGCCAACTGTAGATGAAAAATAAAAAAATATATATTTAAAAATAAAATAAAACAATTGATAATACAGGGCCTAGGAAACATTTTATTCTACTTAAAAAAGAAGGTAATTCTCCACGTAATTAGAAACAAAAGAAAGAAAATCCAACTAAATATAATCACATCCTAAATTCAAATAAAAATTTTAGAAAATTTTTGCTCTCATCTATAAAATTCATAAAATTGTTGTTAATGTTACTCTAAAACAATGCTGTACTAAAAAAAAGTAGGATTGGATAAAAAGGAACCAAGTTTTTATATGAAAAGGTTACAAGATAAAAAATGTAATAATAGAATTGAAATATACATTGGAGATAACGACTAGCAAAATTGACTCCACAGAAAATAGAATCTATAATGTAAATGGATATCTTCAGAAATTCTGGCATAATGCAAAGGGAAAGATATAGAGATATATAAATATGGTTGGAAAAATTAAGTACAGATATCAAGAAATAAAAGCCAAGATCCAATATACAAATAAAACTCTTCAGAATTGAGAAGGTAATTGTCAGACTGGCAATGGATATCTAAAAATGGGGTTTGAAATATAGAGCCCACCAACCATTGAATATTGTCTACTTCTCACTGCATACAACATTCCATGTTTTCTCTCTTGCCACATGTGTCTGCTCATATAGATAGCAGGACTCTAATTTCCTGGACGCTTATTTTTTTGAGGGCAATGACTGTGTCTTAACCTAGTGCCGGATACTTCATAAATTCTGGTCCAGCCAATGTACAGTTTGGTTTAGGTGTATTTCATTTGTAAAGAACAAAGTCTTCCAAACAACTCTTCAGCACAAATTTCTAATATGGCCAAATGGCCAGAGATTCCACCCATCCCCATCCTCATATCCTCACAACCATAATATGAAAGGGATTAGGATTGTTACCAATTGAGCATGTTCCATTTCCCATAATAATTTAATTGTATTTTGAACTGTACTGAAAATTATTAGAATACTGTTACCAAAAGTAAAGAATATGGAGGATTTTCTAGGTGAGAAAACAACTTTGAGAAGGATACTCTGGTCTTTGTTTCACTGATTTTGCAGAAAGGCAGTGAAGGGGCTATGTGTGAGTATATCTCTTGTTTCATGAGAAAACAGCAAATAATAATTTTTAAAACTGTTACAAGGTAATTTGTCAAGAGAGGAGGTGTTAAGGCTTGAATGAAAATGGATTTCTCATGTCATATGTATCAGTAACTTTCAAGTTAGCTAATGTATATTTATAAGTATAACAATGACTAATGTCAAATTATCAAAACAGGTTTAATTAATTTAGTAATGCTATTTGAGATGATATAAAAGAAGTAAAATTATATGTGACATTTCAAAATGGTTTGTATTTTTAAAGATGTGATCAATATTTTAAATATTAACTGAGCTACTTGGAAATTTGGCTCTCAAGAAAAACTAATTTCCAAAGAACTTCAAATTGGTGTGTGTGTGTGGGGGGTTAGGAGCTTGATCATTTGACTGCAAAAAACTTGTCTCTGAATCCTGGTTCTGACACTTACTACGTGTGTGACCTCAAAAAATTTACTTAAGTAATCTAAGACCCAGAGAGATTACCTGTAAATGGGGATAATAATACCTACTCTGGAGTACTGATGGAAGACTAAATAACTAATTTATTGAATACTTACTGTTTTCCAGACAGTGACCTAAGAATGTTGGATGTATGAATTCTCATAATAACCTTATGAGGTAATGACAGTCATTGTCTCTATTTTATAGTTAATAGTGCTGAAGAACATTAACTTGGGTAAGTAATTTTTTTATTTTATTAAATTTATTGGTTTGACATTGGCTAATAAAATTATATAGGCTTGTAAGTAACTTGATCAGTAACTTGATCAACTGTAAAGTAGCAGAGTCAGAATTGAAGCTGAGAGCTTGGATATAGGAATCATGCTCTCTATCACTGTGTTAAAATGTTAAAATATTAACACAGTGATAGAGAGTCCCATTGAGAGGTGGAGTGTAATTCCCCTGCCCTTGAATATGTATATAAAATACATAAAGGATCTCACATATAGGAACAAAACAAATAATAATGCTTATTCTTTAGGTGATGACAAAAGTTACAACATTACCCCAAGTTACAACATACAATTGTCTAGGCTATGGAGCTGGGACCCCTACTCGGAGTTCCTAAACCTTCACCCACTCTGAATGAGTGATAAGAATTAGAAGAGAAGAAGCACTCACAGGCCTGTGGGGCTGTCCTGGCTGCTTTCTCTACCCCAAGGCTGAAGCAGATTTCCTGTGTTGCTGCTGTAGATCTTACTCGTGGGCCAGGATGTTCAGTGTGCACCACCCCAGATCAAATGTGGCAGATGTAGTGGATGCAGCCAATTTTTGTCATGTGCGTGCCTCTCCTTGATTTTATTACTATCTGGAGCAGTGATTCTCAAATTTGAGCATGACTGAGTCACTTGGAGGGCTTATAAAAACATAGGTCCTTGGGCTTCATCCCCAGAGTTTTAAGTTCAGAGGATTTTGAGCGGGTTCCGGAATTTGCATTTCTAAGATGTTCCAGGGGATGCTAATGCTGCTAATCCAGGTACCACACTTTGACAATGACTGGTTCTAGAGGAGAGGTTAGCAATTTTTTTTTGTAAAGACCAAAAAATAAATACTACAGATTTATAGGCCCTATACTCTGCCACTATAGATTAAAAACAGCCATAAACAATACATAAAAAAAATGGGCATGGTTTGAATAGAACTTTATTTACAAAGCGAGTGGCTGACCTACAGGCAGTAATTTGCCACCTTTAGTCCTTCCTTTAGTCTAGAATAAGAGACTCTAGGATCCTATTTCTCATAACTAAATATGTAATAGCAAGGTAGAGGAGGACAATCCTACAAAGCAAATAAAATATGGCCAGAGATGTAGCAAAAAGAAAATCAAGAGCGTCATGTCACAAAAGCAAAAGAAAGAGATTATTCAATATGCCAAATGCTGCTGTGATCGGTAAGTTGAGACTGAAAACTTCTATTGGATGCAGTGATTCGGAATAAAGCTTTAGCATCATCGAGAGGGCTTTTTAAGGAAAAGGGTGGGGCAAGAACTCAAACTAAAGAGGATGCAAGAGTTACATGAAAGTAAGAAAATCTCTCATCTCTGAAAAATGAGGCACATGATAGATTACAGATTGCCACAATTTCTTTGCTACTTGTCCCATTGAGAGGTGGAGTGTAATTCCCCTGCCCTTGAATATGAGTGGCTTGCTTAGCCAATAGAATATGGCTTAAGTGATGTTTTGGGCTGAACCATAAGAAGCCTTGTAGCTTCAACCTGAGTCTCTTAGCACACTCATGCTTGGGAAAGCCAACCAAGCTGTAACAAAACTGTCTACTCTTAGACTACTTTGTTATGAGAATGAGATGGAATTTAGGGAGAGAGAAGCATTGAGGCACCAGCCATGTGAGTGAAGAAGCCATCTTGAAAGTGAATCCTCCAGTCCTAGCTTCCCCAGCCAACACCACATAGATCAGAGAAAAATTGAGCCCACCTGAGCCCTTCATGAACCCCAGATTCACAATATCTTGAGCAAAATAAAATTATGTATTAAAGTCTTAAGTTTTGGGATAGTTTGTTATGCTAAAAGAGATAACTGGAACAAGGAATATGAAAGAACCACCACCACTGCTCAGGAGGGCTGCAGAAGAGTCTTTAGGAGAGAACAATGTTTTAGTTAGAGCCAGGAGGTAGTAAGGAATTCTGTGATAAGACTGAGAATAAAATGGAATTCTATAACAATGAAATAGGAGTTCCATGCTCAGAGGGAAAAGTTAGGTGTAAGAAGGGCAGGAGCAAAATTAAGGGTCATGGGAGAGGAACACTTTGGAATATGTATACATGGGCAGAAATTCCAGGTTACTGGAAGGGTGGTAGCTTGGGATGACAGTGGTCAGTTTACTCAATAGCCTGGTCATAGGAGAAAAACATTGAGATGTGGCTCTGTCGAAGTTCCAAATTTTTTGTCTGTTTTGGTGCCAAATTTTATTTTACCAATCCTTGAATGAATGTAGCATAAAAGATTCTATTTAGCTCCAGTGGAGTTTAGCTCTTAGAGTAGTAAAGGAAACCGGCAGTTCTAATCACCAAGAGTTTAATCAGAATCTATGTAAGACACTAAAGGATCTTAACTTTCAGGGGTGGGACAGCAGATGGTTGGTGGTTAACAAGAAAGAAAGAAAGAAAGAAAGAAAGAAAGAAAGAAAGAAAGAAAGAAAGAAAGAAAGAAAGAAAGAAAGAAAGAAAGAAAGAAAGAAAGGAAGGAAGGAA
>NW_006443145.1:280267-284155 GCF_000325575.1 Pteropus alecto
GGAAGGAAGGAAGGAAGGAAGGAAGGAAGGAAGGAAGGAAGGAAAGAGTAAAATTCAGAATAATAGAAAACCCCTCTCAAATTCTGCATCTCAAATTTCAGCTCTTCCCTCTGTTACTGGATGAAATATAGTGCTCTCCCCAGAGGTGTTTGGAATTTATGTGAAAAGACAACATGGTGCTTTTCTAAAACTTTCTTTCTTGAGCCAGCAAAAGGATCCAGAGACGAGAGGACAGAAGTGTGCTGCATTACTAATAGAAAAAAAAAATAAACATTTTCCATTTTATTAGGAGCACTTGCACTCTTAAAGTTCTACTGAGTGCTGAGTTTTACCAGATGAAAGACTAAATGAACCACCCAGTCTTTCACCACTGCCGTGGGATGGATTTCCAGAGTAGTCTTGCTAAACATGAAATTAACAGGATCATGGTTTCCAGAATCATTGCAAATTTTGTCCATATTGCATAAATAAAGTTGCAGGAACTGCGTAGTGATGAAGAACATATTTAGCAGCAGTATAGTATCTGGTTCCATTTAAGAAACAAAATACGTGGGAATTTGGAACAAGAATGCAAAAATCTTTCACTTCTCTGGTTTGTCACGGAAGTATAAACTAGAGAACTGACTGATTCAATAATGACACCATTATAATTACTTTATAGTTAGGATAAACAGAACAGCTTGATGGGGAAAGATACTGCAGATAGAGGCGTAGGAAATAAAACACAGTCTAAATTCTAAGTGATGCTTGCCTGCCATGAGGGGAAAATCTTGAGACTAGAAGAAGTTCAGAACAAAAGAATCATGAACATTCTCTTTTTCTAACATCCAGCTTTAAAAGCAGTTGACTCTAACAACTGAATGCTAACAAACTCACTCAGGTAATAGTACATGGGTATTTAATTTCTAGGAGTATTCCGTCATGAAGAGGTCTCTGCTCATTGAAATCTTAACCTTTTGTTATTCGATATTTGACAGAAACCTTGTCTTTTGTTCTTCTTCTGAACATTACTTAAAGATTCTACACTCTAATTCCATCAGTCAATTTAATAAGCCAATAGGCTTTTGGAAGAACTGGAGACAACATGAGAGCAAATAATAGAGTTCAAATTAAACCATATATATAGATAGTTCACGTACTTACAGTGTCAAACACAGGCACTGTCTGAGGACTGGTTGCTAATTTGTTTCTAACTGTAAGTTAAAAAAATTATCTTAGTTGGAATACGCTGGGTTGCTGTAGAAACGGAGCCCTTTCCCATCTCATATTTTCCTGTTCATAGCTTTCCACATGAAGCTGCACTATGTCATTTCTTTGACTGACTGAAGAGGCAGCTTTCACAATTTTTTCCCACCGCTCATATTACCACTTGCAAAGCCTATAGAGCTTTATATTTACTCTTTCTTCTGTGTACAAAGTAAGATAATTCAACAGGGTAATCATAATAAACAATTTATCCCATTCAGGTTTACTCTCTCATCCTTGCTTTCTTTTTCTAAAGCATTAGAGATCCATCACAGGTTTGAGATCTCTTTAAAAATGCATGAAGGAAAGAGAATTGGCAGCTCAATAAATGAATTTAATTCAACCAGATTTTACATTATTAACTCACTTCCGAAGAGCTGAAAGCGGAGAATGATGGAAGAAGAAAGTGGAACTAAAATTGGACCATTGATCCTGGCAGTCTCTGTGCCAAGCAAACGTGAGAAACAGGCTAAGAAAACTGTAAATGTCTTTGACAGCAGTTAGAGATACAGAGCATTCATTTATTTTAATCAGTATGAGATATGTGTTCAGTGGGTTCTCCTCCCATTTACTACCCATTACACCCTGATCCTGACTTAACTGATGCCAGAGTTGGCAGCCTCACAGTCCAGGATTGTTTAAAATGGCATATTAGAGCAGCAGGATTTTCTTTTCCTTTGTTGTTAAAAAGAAACAGGGAATGCCTAGAAACTAGTGGAACAGAACACTCGGCGTTAAAGTGATTACATGCATGCTCTAAGATTCTGCCTTTGGAAGGAAAAGGAAGATGTCAATATACATAATAACGTATACAGGTAATGAAAGAGAGTTCTGAATGCATGTGCTTCAAAGTCGTTCCATGGATAGAAGAGCAGAGACATTTATCCTTTCCAATTCCCATTTGAATGCTGAATGGTGAAATACAGACCTTCCAGTATCAAAGGCATAACTTCTTTCTTATTTGATCTTTGCTTTTCTACAAATATCAACACCTTCCTGGCTTCTAATGCTCTGTTCACTTAGTAAGCGACTAAATCTAATTATTGTAAATAATTAAAAAGGCAGATGACCACCATTAAAAAAAAAAAAACCTGAAAGGAGACTTCCAAAATGTGCATGTGTACTAGTCACAAGGACTATTCACAAATAGTCTGCCCTCCTTCTGGTTACATGGTAGGATTATACTTCTTTCCCCACCCCTTTGAAATCAGGTAATGCAATGTGGCTTGCTCGTTTGGAAGCTTTAAGAGCCAGTATGTGAGTTAACACATTTCTTTCCCCTGCAGCAGCAATAGTGCAAACATGTGATGAGATGAAATCTCCGTAAGCCTACGGCAGCAAGATTCCTCCTGACAACCAGTATTGAACAAACAGTCAGAATTAAAAATAAACTTCTCTTGTATGAAGCTCATAAAATTTAGGGATTGGTGGTTACTGCAACAATACTTAGCCTACCCTGACTCATATTTCCATTAAAATGCTCATAAAAGAGCAAAATAAGATACAAAGCTATAATAACAATGAAAATGTGAGTAATACTCAATTATTTGCTGGATCTTATGAGGAATTTCCACTAAATTAAATGGAGATGGAACTAAACTTAGAAAAAGTATTGTGGACCTCTCTTCTGAAATAACAGTAGGGATCGAAGGATAAAATGTTAGTTGGGCCTTTGATCCACCCTCACCATCTTCACATAAAGTTACAGGTCTGTGAGGAAAAAAGTACACACAGGCAGCCACAGCAATCCTGCACTGAAACTTCCTTCTAAACTAGATAGGGGTGAGTCATTCCAACTTTTAGTCTCCATTAACGCCCTTCTTCCTACATTCAGGCAGAGATGACCATCTTGACCACAACTGAGGTAGGTGGATGCCAGATTGTATGGTGGTTGATGACAGGAGCAGAAGTCAAGAATAATCTTAATCAAGACAATGCAAACAATGTATATGAACAGAATGACTAAACTTTATTGAAAGATTTAAAAACTGACTCAAATAGATAAAAGGATACATTATTGTGTATACAAATCTTAAATAGCTTGACAATTCTGATTATTCCCAGATGATTATGTTGTTTCTATATAATTGCCAATAAAATTCTAAATGGAATTTGTTTTCAAAATTTAAAATAATTCTAAAGTTCACTTGGAAAGAAGTGAGTAGATAAGAATATTGTTTTGGAAAAAGAATATTACAGAAATTGCCACACCAGTTAATAGTTATTGAAATATATGATAATCTTATAATAACTAAAACATTATAATTCTCTTACAAGGATAGACAAATCAATTAATGCTACAGTAGAGATAGAAACAAATGTGTGTGCATGTGTGAGAGCAAGAGAAATAAAATAAAATCATCATTTAAAAAAAAGCATTGAGAATTAGTAGAAAAATTAAGAACTATTCAATGACAGGGGCTGACAAATCAATTGAAACATCCCCTTCATAGTGTATAATAAAATAATCCCCTGGGTTGATCAAATAATAAAATGTTTTAAATTAAAAATAAATACACACAAATACACAGACTAGAAAGAAGAGATTATAGGTGAGTAAAGACATTCTAAGCTTAAAAATAATGTGAAAAACAGAAAATAAGGTTTTGACTACCTATAAAAGAATATTTTTTATATTTATTT
>NW_006443145.1:284250-296429 GCF_000325575.1 Pteropus alecto
AGGCGTTCTTAAAATAGAGGTACAGACTCAGAATTCAAGGCTTTTAGAGATGAGGGAGGGAAAAGTACTTCTTATTCATTCCTGTACCTTTGTGTATGTGTGTGTGTGTGTGTGTGTGTGTGTGTGCGCGCGTGTGTGTATAGTTGCTTTTAGGTTTATATCCCACATATAAGTGATATCATGTGATTTTCAACTTTTTTTATCTGGCTTATTTTGCTTAGCATGATTATCTCGAGGTCTATCCATGTTGTCACAAGTGGCAGTATTTCAGGTCTTCCTATGGCTGAGTAATATTCCATTGTATATATGTACCACAACTTCTTTAGCCAATCATCTATCGTAGAACACTTTGGTTGCTTCCATGTCCTGGCCACCATGAATAATGCTGCTATGAACATCGGTGTGCAAATATCTTTTCAGATATGGGTTTTCAAGTCTTTGAGGGTAATTACCCAGTAGAGAGATTGCTGGATTATATGGTAGATCAATTCTTAGTTTTTGAGGAACCTCCATACTGTTTTCCATAGTGGCTGTAGCAAGATGCAGTCCCACCAGCAGTGTATGCGAATCCCTGCATCCAATATTTGTTATTGCTTGTCCCGTTGATTATAGCTATTCTAACAGGTGTGAGATGATATCTCATTGTGGTTTTGATTTGCATTTCCTTAATAGCTAGCGATGTTGAGCATCTTTTCATATATTTGTTGGCCATTTTTATGATCTCTAGGGAGAAATGTTTGTTCAGGTCCTCTGCCTATTTTTTGATTGGATCATTTGTCTTTTTTTGTTGTTGTTATTGAGTTGTATGAGTTCTTTGTATATTTTGAATATTAGGCCCTTATCAGATGTGTTGCTTGTAAATATATTTTCCCATAAAACTTTTGCATAAATTAAAATAGATGACAACAAAAGACATGACAAAGATCTAATAATATTCAGATATAGAGAAAATATACAATTTATTATTTTAACAAAAATCCTGTAGAACAATAAACAAAGTTCATGAGCAAACAGTTCACAAAGGAGAAAATAAAAATAACTAAAACCATAAAAGATAAAACTTTAGTGGTAATTAAATAAATGCAAACTGAAATAATGAGATGCTGTTAATATCTGTAAATTAAGGAAAGATTTTAAAAGATATGCTACTTAATTTTGAGAACAGTGAAATTTGAATATAGTATGATTGCAAATATATACATATGCACACACATTTGTGAATCTATATGCATGTTTAATATTAATACTCATATAGACATATTTATATTTAGAAAAAAGATTGAAAGTAAATATAATAAATGTTAACTGTAATTATTTCTGGCTAGTAAGATAGTTTTTTTCTTGATTCTTTAAAAAAAAATTTGACCTCTTTTTTGTATTTTCTAAGTGTTCCACAATGAATATGGATTATTTTCATAATCAAGGAAAAAATTTAAGTCATTTAAATCAAGGTACAGAATCATAAGATTAATGAACAAGCTTCAGTGAAATTTCCTGATAGAAATGTGTAGCACATAACTAACTCACACCTGGTAGTCTAACTTAATTGTATACATCCAGATAGAAATGTAGAGCGGACAAAAAAAAACTAATTTCAGAAAGAGTTAAAAAATATTCAGAATAATCAGAGATTCTAGAGGTTTCAATTTTATCTAAGTTTATTGATTTGCATTAATGATCTTTGGATCTTAGGTGCAGAAGGTTACATTGATCATACCTTTCAGTCAAAGTATATCATCATCATTGGTTTGTGCAAGGCTTCTTTCTTATTTTATTTATTTATGTATTCCACTTTAATCTCTTGCTCACTTCCAGTACTCTGACGCTTCAGCACTGCTTGATGCTCTTGTTCATTTATGCTCTTGTAAAATGTGAATCGTTATTTTGTATGGAAGAAATTTTAATTTATGAAACTGATACTTTATTATACATCTCATTTTTCCCCACTTTGCACTGCTTTTGGAATCCATACATGTTCTAAATTCTTGCTTTTACTTGCCACACAATACTCCATGATGAGTATTCACTACATTTTTTTTCTCATCCCCAAGTGAGTGAACACAAAGGTAGTCATCAACTCATTATGACTGTAATGCTGTAATAACCTCTTATATTTCCACTTTTGGAGCTGTGCATAAAGTTCTTTCTGATTAATCCCAGATGAAGAATTGCCAGGTCACAGTATATGCATGTTGGTACTTAGCCTTAGGTGTATCAAATTGCTCCCCAACAGTGGCTGCTCTGGTTCTCTCTCTTCAATATTACATACCCACATTTCCAACAATAGATAACGTTACCAAGTTTCCTCATTTTTTCCAGTGGATTCTTGTTATTGTTTTAATATGCATTTCTCTGATTACTCTTGATTTTGAGCACCTTTACATATGCTTATTGGTTTTTAGAGTTTCTTATTCTATAGACTTCTCATTCATATATTTCACTCAATTTTCTATGAAGATTATTGTCTTTTCTTGTTTATTTGCTGAAATTGCTTGTATATTCTATATATTAATTCCATGTCAATTATTTTCCACTACTCAATGCCTTGGGATAGAAACATACATTCAGCAACAGGGCACACATAAATAGAAAGTTAGACAGAGAAAATGTCCCTGATGCAGCAACTATTGAGTTGAAGGAGCCAAGTATGAAGGTAAGAAACAGCTGGGCAAATTCAAATGAGTGACAGGAGTCCCATGTGGATAAACCACAGAAGGCAAGTGGGAAAGTTAAAATATATATATGAGATTGAAGAGGAGGCTACAATCAACTTATGCAGGGTCTATTAGGCCATAAAAGAAATTTTTCATTTTTTTTCCTAAGAGAAATAGAAAATCTTTGAAAGGTTTTAAGCAGAATGAAATCATCAATTTGTCATGGTCAAAAATTACTTCTAGCTGCTATGTAGAGAATGGACAGAAGTAAGCAAGAATAGAAGCACAAGAGCTGGTTAGGAAGCTATGGTCCTAATTCAGGTAAATGTGTTGGTAACTTGGATCAAGGCAATGGCCAAGGGAATGGAAAGTGGAGGGTTTACCAAATACATTTTGGAAATAGAAACAACAAAAAAAAAAAGGGAAATAATGAAGTAGGAAGAAGAAGAAGAATGCCAAAATTTCTGACATGAGCACCTGGTAGAATATGGCAAAAATTACTGAAATGGGGCTGCCTGGGAGGGAGGTTTGAGTCAGGAGATCAAAGGATCATTTCACACAAAGAAGTGTAACATTTGAGGAATATGTAACATCCAAGTGCGGATGTCAGGTAGTCGGTTGGATAAATGTACCTATACTGAGAGGAATGTTTGGTGGGTAGGAGAATATTGTCCTGGTTACTTTACACACGCCTGAACTCTGTTCGCTCCCTATCTTCACCACTTCAGTAAATGTAAACTCCATCTATTCAGGCCAACAATCTTGGAGTCATCATGACTCCTCTCTTTCTCTTTCCATAGCCATTCTGTCAGCAAATACAGATCTTCGTTCAAAATATATCCAATATATTAATCACTTTTCTTCATCTTCATTACTACTATCCTGGTTCAAGCCAGCATTATCTCTACCCTACTGTATTGCAAAATCTTCCTAACAGATATCTTCACTTCTGCCCTTGTCTTCCACTGTCTATTCTACACAGAGCATCCAGATTCATTTAAACTGAAATAGATCATACCTTTTCTCCATTTAAAACCTTCCAATGGTTTCCTAGTTTACTCTGCCTAAGGTCCAATGTTCTTATAGTAGTATACAGGCCATAAATTATCTGATCTCCCCAACACACACAGACACACACACACACACACGCACACACAACTTCTCTGAACTCATCTATTCCATCTTTACCCTCACTCTCTTTTCTCCAGACTCTAACATTAGCATATTCGTTCATGCCAATAGCACTCCCAGCTTGGATCTTGTTTTAGAGTAACATATTCTCTCCTCATAGGGAACCTCTCTTCCATTCTCCATCTCTGTCTATCCCTCTTATGCTGTGTCTTAGTCCATTTGAGTTGCCATAACAAGATATCATAGACTGGGTGGCTCACAAACAACAGACATTTTTTTACAATTCTGGAGGGTGACTGTCCGAAGTCAAGTCACCAGCTGATTCAGTGGCTGGTTAGAGTCCACTTCTTGATATATCTCTTGGTATATTCTCATGGCAGAAGGAGCAAGGGAGCTCTTCTGGGTCTCTCTTATTAGTCACAGATCTCATTCATGAGGGCTCTACCCTCATGACCTAATCACCTGCCAAAGACCCCCATATCCTAAAGCCATCACATTGGGGGTTAGACCTCAATATACGAATTTTTTACCCTGTTTATTTTTTCTCCCCGTCACTTGACATCATCAAACATGCCATAATGTTACTCACATTTTTGTTTATTGTCTACCTCCTTACACTAATGTAAGCTTCTTGGGATTAAGGACTTCCTTTTACTCACTAGCTTCAGCACCTAAAACACTGCTTGGCACATGTCAGATAAATTAATAAGTGAATAAGATACATATTTGGAAGTTATCAGAATATACACTGTTTCCAGCTATTATTCCCAGGCTAGGAGTCTCTTTGACCTGAAAAGGAATGCTAACAAATGAAAGTTAAATTCTATTGTCTTTCTTCTAGAAGCATGACTCAGGCTCAATTATCCTCATGGACTTCTTTACATTTTAGTCCTCCAAGGCACAGAGTGCTCTACACTTCAGTCCCAAAGGGGAGGACACAAGAAGAGGCAGTGAAGCACTAGCAAACCTAGTTTTTTGAGCAAAATCTGTGCAGAAGATGTCAGTTCTCATTTACTCTTAGCCTTTCTTCCTATTTTGGAAGATTTCTCTCTTTGGGGCACAAGGAATGTTCAAATTGCTTTCGACAAAGCATACTCACGCAAAATTATTGCCTCTGCCCAAACACTTAAGAGTTTGATAAATCCTGCTCTAGCTTTGAAGATAATCATTTTAGGTGGATTTGATAAAACCTCTAAAAATGCTGCAAATAGGCATGGGCAGTGAGGCAGACATATATATTTATCTATGCATATAGAAAGAAGAGGATTCTCTACTCTCTCAGCTTTAAATAAATACATCAGCAGGGCTGGTCTTCTTTCTGAGTAATTTAGTTTTAATGTTTTATGAAGCTTACACCAAAGGATATTAATGCCATATGCCAGAACAAACCACTTGAGACTTTCATACACAGGCAAAACTTTTCATCTGATCTGAGAGATAATTTTTCTAAACAATATCAACATAGTCAATAGATGTCATAATTAATTTATACACTGAGACTGTAATTAGCATTAAAATAAAAGAAATTACTGCTGTGCAGCTTTATATGAAACCAAAATGTATCCCACTTCATTATCATGTTTGATACAAATACAAAATCCTGAAAAAAAATTTATTAGGTGTGGCATGATTTGATAATTCCTTTTTTTTTCCCAGATTCTCTTCAGCTTAAAATCAATAGATTGAAAGAAGGAAATGTTCTGGCTTTAATAGCAAGCTTCTCTTTTAATATTTAGTGTTGAAGTGCAACCTATCATCTCTGCTTTATGTCTTTCTAAGCAATCAAGTTCAAATTGCATCTTTCACTGATATACAGGTAGTAAACATGAATAGCTGAAAGAGCCTAATGGGGACACCTTTATTTATATTAACTAATGTGTCACCAACTAAAGCAGGATTATCTCCTAGTGATAAGAGTGTTTGTTTAAGAAAAAGAAGAAATATCCTGAAGCTTAATGTCACCCCATCGCCAGTGAAATATTTGTGCAATAAGCATTGGGATAAAATAGAGGGCTGCACAGAGACCATGGGTGGGAAAAAAGAAAATCAGAGACTCGAGGCCAAAGAGTTTATTAATTCACCAACCACTTACCTGATGCTTGATAATAACCAAAAGGCAATCAATGATGTTCTATAAAAGTGGGAAAAGAGAGAAAAATATGAGGAAAATAAAATCACAAATATCATGTGAGCCACTGTATTCTAAAGTGAATATTTCTCACATTATCATTCTCTCTTCTCAGAATGTCTGAAAACATTTCTCAATTTCATGCACGTTTATTTCTTTTAATTTCCAAAAACACTTTCATGTGCATTATTATACTGGATCCACCTGACAACTCTACAAAGTATGTTGAACAGGTCTCATTGATCTCAATTATCAGATGAAAAAACTGAGGAATAGAATATATATCACTTGCTTCAGCTCACTTAAATAATTAGTACACAAACCAGGATTAAAACCCATTGTTCCATCTTTCTAGAGCAGTAGTTTTCAAAGTATGCTCTCTGAAAAAGCAGCCTAAGCATCATTTGGATTTTATTAGAAATGCAAATTCTCCAGCTCGCTTTAGACCTACAGAGTCAGAAACTCTGAGAATGGGGCTCAACAGTCTCTGTGTTAAAAAGTTTTCCAGGATATTCTGACATGTGCTCAAGTTTGAGAACCACTGGTCTAGAGATATGCTCTCTATTTATACTAGAAAGACAAAGCATTCATATGTTGTACATTTCAGGTGACTTACAAGACACATAACTGTTATGACATTACTTTCACACCTTTATTTTTGTGAACATAAGTTATGTATCATCCTAAGTTGAGAAGTAGAAAACCACTCAACCTAAAAAAAAAGGCAGATCCTTACTCCAGATTACAAATCTGAGGGACAAATCTTATTTTAAGACCATTAACATTAAGTGGCCAATAAATTAATCATAAATAGGCATTATTAAATCTCAGGGAAGTGAAGGGCTTTGGAAATATTCATTAACTAAAAATATACGTCAGCAAATACAGCCTTGGAAACTCAAAAAGGTACAGAAGAACATACGCACACACGTGCACACACACACACACATACACACATACACACACAAACACATGTGCACACACCTCAGGCAGTCTAGCATTATATTGGCAAAGCTAATTTTAACCTGGGGTTTGAAAAGGAAAATGTGGTTTGAATAGAGACTTCAAGGCATTTCAGTAACCATTTCCAGTGGATGACCTAATATACCACAAGAACAGGCAGAAGCTTGATAAGGGACACTAAAGAAAAGAGCTGCCCCTTACTGTCATTTTGTTATTGTGGGTCCTAACAATGATGTTCCCATAAGCCATGGTTTTTTCTGGACTAGTTTAATTTTACCTATCTATTCTAACAAATTTATACACCATCTAAATGTGCCAGACATTCAAAATTTTGATATCCGAATTACATATCTATGATGGCTTTTCACATTTAGAAATGGTCCAAATTCCCTAGTCAAATGATTTAGAAAATTATAGAAAAAGGTAATCAGTAATAATGAATACATATAGTTGGTTTTACATGTTAGATATGATGCTTAAGAATAGGAAAATTGATTTACCCTCTCTTAATATAATAAAATAAATACATTAAATTTTAAATGCCTTAAAAAGCTTATTTACTAAAGAACTCAATACTTTTATAAAATGAATAATTTCCTCTAATTTATCCTCATCAAATTCGAATGCTTATGTATCAAGCATTATTTACAAAAGCCATGATATGGAAGCAACCTATGTGTGCATCAATAGATGACTAGATAAAAAAAAATGCGGTATATAGAAATGAACTAACAAAACAGAAACAAACACATAGATACAGAGAGCAAACTGCTGATTGCCAGGTCAAAAGGGGGTTGAGGGGGTGCTGGGTGAAAAAGGTAAAAGGATTAAGAAGAACAAATTGGCAATTACAAAATAGTCATGGGGATGTAAAGTACAGCAAAGGGAATATAGTCAATAATACTGTAATAATTATGTATGGTGGCAGGTGGGTACTAGACTTATCATGATGATCACTTCATAAGTTATATAAATGTCCAACCACTATTCTGTACACTTGAAACTAATATAATATTTAATGTCAATCAAAATTGAAAAAAATGAAAATTAAAATTAAAAACTGGGTAGAAAAAACACATCATCATATCAATTGAGACAGAAAAAATGATTTGTCAAATTTCAACAGCCATTCATGATAAAAACTCTCAGCAAACTAGAAATAAAGGGAAACTTCATAAACTCAATAAAGAGCTTCTACAAAAACTCTACAGTTAACTTCATACTTAATGATGAAAGACTTAAATGCCTTCCCCCTAAGATCAGGAAAAAGGCAAGGATATCCACTTTTACCACATTATTAAACATAGTACTAAAAATTCTAGCCAATGAAACAAAGCAAGAAAAGGAAATGAAGGGCCTTCAAATCTGAAAGAAAGAAGTAAAATTGTTCCTATCTCCAAGTTATATAATGGTCTATATTGAAATCTCAAAGAATATACCAAAACCTCAAAACCAAAAAATTTCTTACAACTAAAGTGAGTTCAGCAAAAAGATCAACATATAAAGATCAACTGTGTTTTTATATGCTAACAATAAACACATGGAAACCAAAATTTAAAATACACTATTATTTATAATCACTCAAAAAATGAAATACTGAAGTATAAATATAACAAAAATGTACAGGACTTGTGTGCTAAAAGCTAAAAAATACTGATGAAAGAAATCAAAGAAAATTTAAATAAATGGTGAGACATACAGTGTTCATGGACTAGAACACCGAATGGTAATAGTAAAGATATCAGTTCTCCTCAAATGATCTACAGATTAATGAAATTTCTATCAAAATCCCAGCAAGATATTTTTGTACATATATAAAATTTTATTTTAAAGTACAAATATTAAGTGTAAAACACTTGAACTAAAACCTGGCAAGTAATATAGGACATATAAGTGTTAGCTCTTATTACTATTGTTAATAGTAACAGTAGTAGTGCTATACTTACATGAAGGTTGCTAGGATAGTTCATAGACTATGAGTTACAGATTGCATTAATGAGGTGAGAGAAAGGGAGAAAGAGATATAACAATGATACCATCTCAAATCAAATTAACAAAACAAATTCCAAAACAAATGAAGAAAACTTTTGACAGTAAAGAAAACCAACACAATCAACAATTAGTAAATTAATATCATATTGTGGGACAGTTTGAGGAACACTTTAACATAAACTTAAAAAAGATAAATGAGGTTCTGTTTTTGACATGACAGCCTAATCCCAATAACCAACCATCTCTCTTTCTGATTACAACTAAAAACTAGATGAAACACACACACACACACACACACACACACACACACACACACACAAACACACAAACAACTATGTGAAGACTCCAAAAATAAATCATAGAAGGAAGATTATGGAGAAAATAAAAAATTGGAGAAATAACCTGCAGGGGCATGAGTTTTTGAATTTTTAAAATCTCTTTTCCCATATTGATTTGCTCCCAAAGTAGGCCTAATTTTTTGAATGGCACAGTAACTGAATCTTACTGGTCAAAGAAATCAGGAAAGAGAATCCTGCGGGCCATAGAGTGTGAGGGGATTTCTGGAGAGAAAAAAGGCAAAGAAGGGGATCCTCTAATTCTGTATATGAGCCCACCCAACCTCACTCTCAATCCTAAGCTATGCATGTATAGAATAGATTCAAACTAGCATACCAAAGACCTAGGAAACTAAACTGATATTGAAACCACCACCTACAACAACAGGTAAGGCAAGGATTGTAGTTTGAACTTTTGTTGATATCTTACTATAACAAACAAAAATAAAATAAAAATCTCTAGAGGATTATAGCCGAGCCCAGAATCCATACACTAGAACACTCACAATATCCACAATACAATCCAACATTACTTAATATAGAAAGAATGAAGAAATTATAATCAATTCTTAAGGGAAATGACAATCATCAGATGGTCATCCCTAGAAAACTTAAATGTTGGAAGTATCAAGAACAACAAAAATATTTAAAAGCAGATGTTTTAACTATGTTTCCTGAGATAAAGGTAAACATGCATGAAGTGAATGAAAAGATCAAGTTCTCACCAGAAAAATAGAAGCTGTAAAATACAACTAAAAGGACCTCCTAGAACTGAAAACTATAGTATCAAGTTTTAAAATCACTAGATGGTTCAATACGACAATGGAGGTGACAGAGTGAAGAGTCAATCAACTTGAAGATAGATCAGTATAAAATACACAATTTGAAGAACAGAGAGAAAAATAAAATTTAAATAGAGCTTTAGGGATTCATGGGACATTACCAAATGGTAAAACATATGTGCTATTGAGAGTCCCAGAATGAAAATAGAAAACAATTGATATACAAATGTATTTGAAAAACTAATGAGAGATTTCCCCAAATTTAGTAAAAGACATATATTTATAGATTTAAAAAGGTCATCAGATCTCAAACAGGAAAATTCAGATAGAAATACCCCTAGACACATCAGAATCAAAATGCTGAAAACCAAAGATAAAGACAAATTCTTGAAAGCAGCTAGAGAAAGATGGCTTATAGGAAAACAAAGATTTAAATGACTAGATTTTTTATCAGAAACCATGGAGGCTAGAAGACAGTAGAACATCTTTAATATACTAAGAAAAAAGAACTGTCAACCCCAATGTCTATTTCCAGAAAAAAATTCCTGTTGGGAATGAAGGCAAAATAAAGAAATTCTCAGATGAAGAATAATTAAGAGAATTTTTCATCAGAAAACCACTCTACAAGATGTTAAAGAAGTTCTTCAGATGAAGGGAAATGATATCAGAGGGAATCTTGAATCGTCAGAAATGGATCAATAGACATGGCAAATATCTGGGTAAATATAAAAGACAAATTTTTCTTCTTAAGTTCTTCAAAATAAATATATAATAGTTGCCATGAGAAATAATCTTTAGCCAGATTTATAATACATTTAATATAATTCTTAATATGATCTGCCTCTTCTCAGTTTTTCCTGCCTTCCCTAGTTCTCCTCACTGTGTTATGACACTTGAGTCAACTTTCTTTAATTGCTGGTTTGGACTTGCTATTTAGACTCTTCTTGGCTTCTTCCTTCCTATAGCTGCTACCTCAATTAAAGCCTCAATTGTAGCTTCCCACTACAATACTTACTCAACTATGCCATCTTTTGGTTAATCATGATTCTTTATTTAAAACCCTTCGATGCTTCCTCTTGATGATAGAATTAAGCCCAAATATCATAAAAAGACAACCAAGTTCTTTCACAATCTTACCCAAACTCCCTCTCTCTGCAAATCCTTTACTCAGTTACAAGTAGCTTATCAAATTTCTCATTGTAATGACTATGTATGGTGTCAGATGGGTACTAGACTTATTGCGGTGATCACATCATAAGGTATTTACATATCTAATCACTATGTTCTGCACCTGAAACTGATATAATATTGTGTGTCAACTGCAATTGAAAAATATTTTTTAAAACTTATTCCATTGTGTTTTAACTCAGATTGTATCCCAACATATACTATTTCAAGAGCTTAAAACACCCTACTAATACTTATGAAAAAAAAGCTCAACTAGATATTATTTCTTAAAATATCAATTGCTGAACATACCTAGAGTATGTTCACTGGTGCTGTTTTTCCTTCTCTTCCTCAATATTTTTAAGAATAGGTGTCATGTATTGAGGGCTTACTTCATGCCAGGTAAGATATTTATATACAGTATCTCGTACATGAAAACAATTCTGTGAGAGAGGTATTATTATAGACATTTTTCAATTGAAATAATAAGAGTCAGAGAGAGTAATTGACTTATCAATAACAATACAGCCAGTTAACAGCAAAGCTGTGATTAGAAGCCCTGATTTATCCTTGTGTATACTTCTGTTGTTGCACATAAAAAAACAAATAATTATAATGATCTCAAATGTTTTATAAATATCAAATAGGAAGTTACTTAGACTCTCTGAGCTTTATTTTCTTTTTTAAATTATTTATATTTTATTAAGTTTATTGGGGTAACATTGGTTAATAGAATTATATAATTTTCAGGTGTACATTGTAGTTTGACATCTGTATATTCTATTGTGTGATTACCACCCAAAGTCTAGTTTCTTTCAGTTGCCATATATTTGATCCCCTTTACCCACTTCCCCCTCCCCCTACCCCCTATATTTGACCCCCTTTACCCCGTCTACCTCCCTACTCCTTCCCCACCCCTACCCGCTGTAACCACTAGTCTATAGTCTATATTTGCAAATTTTGACAGTATTTATTAGCAGTCTCCTTAAAAGGTTCTGTTATATAAGCATATAATTAAAAATTTCTA
>NW_006443145.1:301963-318427 GCF_000325575.1 Pteropus alecto
TAATTATGATTAATATATATTATTTATATATTTATACTTATATAAATATACTGTATAGTTAAATGTATAGTGCTGAAGTATGTATTTAACATAAATTGTACTGTTCTATAAGTTGATTTTTCTATTCAACGATATATTTTGAAAATCTGTTTGTGTTATTATTGATAACTGTATTCATTCATTTGAGCTACTGTGTAAATAATTAACTATTCTCTTAACATTAGACATTAAGTTTATTTCAAGTTTTTCACTGTTATAAATGCTGCTTCAGTAATAATCCTTGTACATGTTCCTTTCTATGCATGAGCATGTATGACTCTAGGGTAGATGCTAAAAAGTAAAATTGTCAAATCATGAGGCATGCACATTTTAAGTTTTAATAGATACTGTACTTCCAAACTGCCCTCTGATGCAGCTGATCTAATTTACACTGACACCCCCTGCCTCATAGATCTGTTTTGAGGATAAAAAATAATAATTCACATATAGCACTCAAATAATAGATGTTGTTTTACAAGAGGGTCATAATGACATTTTACCAAGCAGCGAAGCTTCTGTGGATCCGCTTTCTTTTTTTTTTTTTTAAGGGTACTCAAATTCTGATCCAGATTCTGATTAGGTAGGCAGTAGCCTGATAATTAAAATTATGAAAGTTTTCATCTACATTTTCTTTGCAAAATTAAATGTCTTCTTAAACACACACAAACATACACAGAGAAGCAAAAATAATACTGGGGAAATATGAATTAGATCGGTGGATGTCAATATCCTGGTTGTGATATTGTACTACAATTTTGTAAGATGTTATAATCAGGGGAAAGGGTACAAAAATTTTCTCTGTATTATTTTCTATAACTGCATGTGAATCTACAATTACCTAAAAATGAAAACTTTATTAAAAGTCTTTAATAGACAGGTATTATAAATTACTATATTTTGAAGACAACTTAAAAGAGAAGTTACTGAAATGTCTTAGCAATGACAATTTCTCTGAAACAATCATATAGCTTTTAAAGGGCACTATTTAGAAGAAGACAACTCTAATGTTTTAAAATGAATCTGTTGGCCTTCTTTTTACAGGAAGATTCCTTTCTTTGCTGGCCAACCTCACTGATTACTTACATTTTTTACATTGAGCATTTCCCCAAACTCTTCACACTTAATCTCATTCTTTTCTGACAGAAATCTCTAAGATATTACTATTTTTTCTTATTTGAGGAAACAAAGTCTCAGATAGTTTAAATGACTAATTTTAGGCACACCCAGCTGGTCAGAAGTGATTTGGCTATTCATTTTTTATATCTTGCTTACACCTCTATTCGTCATCCTGCTTTCCATTTTTCTTTTTTTAGTTCTTTCTTTTTTTTCAGGCTTTCTTGAAATATAATAGACAATTAGTTGCTCATATTTACATTGTACAATTCAATGAGATTTTTTCAAATATAGTTGGCATAAAATAATATATTAGTTTCAGTTGTATAGCATAGTAATTAGAGATCTATATAAAGCACAAAGTAATCTCCCACTAAATCTAGTATTCCTCTTCTCCCTTACATATTTATTGCAACATTATTAACTATTTTCCTTATACTACACTTTTATTCCCATGTCTATTTTGAAACTATCCATTCGTACTTCTTAATTCTTTGCCCGTTCATGCTTACCCTCCAACTCCTTCCCATCTAGTAGCCCTCAAAATATTCTCTGTATCTGAGTTTGTTTCCAGTTTTTTTGTTGTTGTTTATTTTATTCTTTAGCTTCCGCATGTATGTGAAATTATGTGGTATTTGTCTTTCTTTATCTGACATTTCATTCAGTGCAATACCCTCTAGGTCCATCAAAGCGATATCTTTTTCCATCCTCTTCCTTTTAGTCTGTGTCATTTAATCTGAAGTGAGTCTCTTGTAGGCAGCATATGTAGGGGGCTTGTATTCTTATTCATTCAGGCACTCTATCTTTTGATTGGAGCACTCAGTTCTGCTCCATTTGAGGTACTTGTTGATAGGAATGTAATTACCATTCTTTATTCCTGTTTTTGGTACAAGCTTTTTCTTCTTAAAGAAGTCCTTCCAACATTTACAGTAATACTGGTCTAGTGTTGACAAATTCCTTTAGCTTATTTTTCTCTGGGAAGCACTTTATCTGTCCTTTGACTCTAAATGATAGTTTTACTGGATAAAGTATTCTTGGTTGTAGATCCTGGGTTTTCATAACATTGAATATTTTATGTCAAACCCTTCTATCCTGCATTGTTTCTTTTGAGAAATCGGCTGCCAGTCTTCTGGGTGCTCCCTTGTATGTCACTGTTTTTCTCTTGCTGCTATTAAGATACTCTCTTTGTATTTAACCTTTCGTATTTTAATTACAAAGTGTCTTGGTGTGAGCTTCTTTGGGTTCATCTTTTTTGGGACTTTCTGAGTTTCCTAGGGTTGTATGTCTACTTCCTTCACGAGGTGAGGGAAGTTTTCCATTATTATTTCTTCAAATAGCTCTTCAACTTCTTGTTCTCCCTCTTCAGGTACCCCTATGAAATGGATATTTTTACTTTTAATTTTGCCCCATAGGCTCCTTAAATTATTATTATAGCCTTGGCTTCATTTTTCTTGCCATTCTGATTGAGCATCCTTGCTTCTCCATCTTCTATATCAGTGGTTTGATCTTCTTTTTTATCCACTCTGTTTATTCCTTCTAAGATACTTTTCATTTCAGATAATGTGTTCTTCATTTCAGACTGGTTTCCATTTTTAATTTCCATTTCCATTTTTATGGGTTTTTTTTATCTCTTTGTTAAAGTTCTCATTGAATTCATCTACACTTCCCCTAAGTTCATTGAACATCTTTATAACCAGTGTTTTGAACTCTGCATCTGTGAGATTGCTTGACTCCATTATTCCTGGATCTCTGTTCTGTTCTTTCATATGGTTTCTGCTTCTTTGTCTTCCCATTTTGGCTGCCTTTCTGTGTCTGTTTCTATGTACTAAGCAAAGCTCCTAAGTCTCACAGTCTAATTAGTGTGGCTTTGTGTAGTAAGTGTCCACTGTCATAGTCCTGAGAGGGATTCAGCTGCAGGCAAAGTTTAGCCTCAGCCTGTGCCTCTCTTGGGGCACTTGTTAAGATTCAGCAAGCTATCCACAGATGCCGTGCTTATATTTGCCTCAAGAAACCAAGCCAGAAACTGAGGTCAGCTGCCACCAGTATGAGTCTTGGCACTACTCTGCAAGGAGCACCGGACTTGCCAAGGACACAGTTGAATGTGACTTGGGTGGGGCCGTGCATTGGGGAGGCAGAGTTTCAGGAAATCCTCTGAGCAGAATGATCTCTGTTATCCTGTTTGATGGCAGCACGAAGTCTCAACACTGGGAGAGGAGAAGGCTCAACAGAGGAACAACGGATACCACAGACACTTTTGTCAGAAGGCTCAACAGAGGAACAATGGATACCACAGAAAGTTTCGCCTCTGGCCCTCACTCCGACAACTCAGTATCCCTTGTAAGTCTCTGATGTCACCTGAGCAGCCTACCCAGTGCTAGTTCTCAGAGTGAGCAAGTCTCTCACCATGAAAGTCCCCTCATGGACAAAGCCCCTTTAATTGGCGTCTGCAGCTGCCACTGTCATAGCTTCTGTTTCACTCAGCTGCTAGAGACTGGGCAGCTTTGTGTCTTAGCCCCCTCCTACCTTCTACTGTTGCAGGTTGGTTAATTATTTCTCTCCCTAGTTGTAGTGCTTCTGCTCATCTAGATTCCAGGTGACTTTGCTTGCTGTTTGCTCCGTGTTTCTGTCACAACTTTTATTTGGTCACAAGAGGGATGAACAAAACCTCTATCATCTACACCATTTTTTCCTACCCCTCCTTATATTTCTAAGGTGAAAACAATTGCCCTGTTTTATTTCTCACTTGTAAAATCTCGCTCTCTTTTTCTCTAGGGCTATTTCAGTGAGAAGTTGTAAGATGAATACTTTTTCTATTCATCAGTGTTGTATGTAGACCAAAAGGAATTATGAGAAATGCAATTTTGAAATTAAGTAAACAGGTCAAAAATTCCCTGAACATCATGAAGAGAATAAAATTGATTTCTCATTTAAACACCCCCTCTGGAGACACTACAATTGATGGGTTTCTATCATCCTTTTCTCTAAAATGTCCTCTTTCTTGTCACAAGGCTTTCATTAGCTTCAATGGATGCTCTGGGCATTAAAAAGAGCTGAAGGAGTGTGTAATAGAGATGAACAGAATATGATATACTTATATTACAAGACAATTCTTCCAGATCATGAGGTCTGCAGATTTTTACATTAGTGTATCTTCAAAAAGTTTTATTAAACTAAATACTCTTTCATGAATTTTTAAGTTGGTTTTTAAATTTTTATATCATGATGTTAAATATGTGCAAAAGATATATTTTAAGTTTTTACATTTTTAAGCAAACAATTACATCACTTTTAAAGGTAGCCAATGGAATTTGTTACTACAATGCTACTCACCATCATCTATTATTTTTTAATTATGTGGAAAAAATTATGTATATAAACTCTTTTTAATTGTCAGAAAATTTACACTATTTCTTTTTCTTCCTGACTTTATATTTTCAATTACTTCTCTCTCTAAATTTTTACCTATTATAATATATTTCCCTTGTAAATCTTTTACTAATCAATCTATTTTTCTTCCATGCAATAGATATATGTATTTAAATTAAAATCTAACTTTTAAAAACTTCCTTTGAGCAGATAGCATCACATATTTAAATTTTTAGGATTAAATTTTCATTACAATTATTATTGTAAAAATAAATATATTATAGGTTTGATAAATAATTAGTAAACAAAAGTATAATCTTAATGAAAATGTACTTTTTAATAAGACAGATACAAAATCAGTTTGTGTATCCATGAATGAACGGCACTTATTCCTAGAATGAAACAGGATGCAACATAAATTTACTTCTTTTCTATTATATACTAAGAAAATTCATCACTTAATCAAGATGGGGATAGAAGGAGTTTTGTTATAAATGGCCACCTAATTTTTAGAACTTCTACGTTATATAATAAAATTCACATAGCGATCTATCATCAAAAATTATTTTAAATAATCTATCAGCTGGTAACTGGTTTAGGTCTTGCTTCACTTTTATTAATGACAAAGAATTAGAAACCTCTGAATTATAAAGGATATTGTTGCCCAATTTTAAAAGTCATTCACTTTCTCAACACTACTACCAATACTTTAAAGTACCCTTTGTTGGCACTCTGGAGTGTGTTAGACCCCAGAGCAATGAACCATAATAAATTTCAGTATGAGGGCTTTTCTTCTGTAAAAAGGGAAGGAGCTATTGCAAAAGGGGAAGTGAAAAGGGGAACAAGCTTCAAATACAGGTCTGCTTTAGGCAGACCGATTTTAGGAAAGAAAGCTCAGCGAAGGTGAGGATCTGAAAATTAATCCCCTAAAACTTTTCAGGAATTTTCAGTACCTCCCTTCTGTCACAGCACACAGATGTAAATTTGTAGAACACTGCTCAAAGTCACTATTGTCCAAAACTTCATGGAAATTCTTTAATGCAGCATAATGAGATTACCTTGGTTCAAATACTGGTTCATTCACTTTCTAGTTCTTTGATTTTGTGCAAATTAATTTCTCTGCACATCCATTTCTTCATTTGTAAAATGGAGGTAAAAATGGTACACATCTCACAGGACTACTGGGAAGATTAACTATATTAATATGCATAAAATGTTCAGAATAATGTTCACTACCATGATCATCATTATTACCAACATCATCATCACCATTCTATCAATGGCAGGGGATTTGGGAAGATGAAGAGGAACAAAATATGATTGAAAGAGGAAGAAGGGAAAATGTCAGGTGTATGTGTTTGTATATGTGTATGTCTACTATGATATAGATACATTTCAGAATCTAGAAATAATTAGAACAATGTTGTTATTCAAATGCAAGTTCCATGAAGGTAGCCTATACTTATTGTCCCTGTAGCCCAATTCCACTTTGCCCTTCTTCATATTTTCTGGCACACTGCTATATTCATAATAGACTCTCAATAAATATTCAATAAATTGATAACAGAGTGAGGAGAGAAATCTGTACTAGCAAGTTAAATTGCAAGTTATAAAACAAATTGTTAAAAGTAGTGCAAGTCCATCCATTAATAGTCATGGTCCTGGAAGACCAGTGTTTTTCTTTAAAACTGATTTTCAGGGTCTTATCCCACTCTACTGCATTTATACTTGCTAATTCCATTTCCGTGACATAATGCTGGCTGCATAACTTGAGGGCTCCAGTGCAAAATGAAAATGCAGGGTCCCCTGCTCGAAATGCAAGAAAATGCCTGTACCAAAACATAAAGATTTCCTTTCCTCTTTAGTTTCTCTCTCAACTTGCCATGATGTTTTGAATCAGCCATTTAATGTCATTCTAAGAAAAAATAAATAAAATTTTAAACTGTTAGCATGAATTTTACTGTTGATGTTTTTATTATACAATGCTAGTTGTAAATGCAAATATCTGAACATTTAACTCATGTGTAGAATAACTGAAATCACACAATTTGTATTTCATAGCTCATACGTACATATGTATTCCTTTCTTACCAGAACAGTGGAAACATTGTAAAACCTAACTCAATTGTTTTCATTTCAATTCTTGATACACATACATTCTAGCAACACTCAACATTCAGCATAGCGATGAGTTAGGAATGTCTGAAAAAAAAGGGAAAATAATTAATGGTTGTCATATCTTTATCTCTCTATGTCATCATTTTCAGCGTAAGTGGTTAGCTAATATAGGAAAATAACATGAGTAAGAAAGGATATGGTAAAGTTCCTTGGTCATTTATAGTTCTTAGAATGTAATTGCCTTCTTTTTTATTAAATGTATTGGGGTAACATTAGTTAATACCATTATATAATTTCAGGTGTACAAAATTAAAACATCTATATACTCTCCTGAGTGCTCACCACGCAAAGTCTAGTTTCCTTCTGTTACCATATATTTGACTTCTTTTATCCACTTCACTTTCCCCCACCCACTTCTTTCTGCATTCAAAGAAAATCCTTATTCAAATAGAAAACATGGCTTCTTGATGATTATCAGTGAAAGATAAAACCTACTTACCTTGTATTCACTTGGAGTCACACTGAACCCAGAATGAGTCCACCAGAATTCTATGCTCATGAAGTACCTCTGCTCACAGGCATGCTCCATTGTTTCATCAGACTTCATTAACAAAATAAAATATCAAATATAAAATTATTAATAATTTCAAGACAGTAACTGCAGAACATTAAACCAAGTGCAAGACCCTTCTGAGCATGGGGCCCTATGTGACTGCAGTAGTCATATACCCATAAAGCTGACCTTGCTCTGAACTTCTCAAGTTATCGTATTTTCCCATGGATATAAAGGCTCATCCTCACTGCAAGCAGTTGACTGAAAAGAGCTTCCTTGTTAGATTATTCATTCGTAATACTACTGTGGGTCCATCTCTAAGCAGCAATGTTTAGAGCTGTTGAAGAGCCTTTTAAAAACTCTTGTTCTGGAGCTTTAAGTTAAATAGAGATTTGTTTATAAATGTGTGGGGAACAGGAATATATGCCTCCAAGATCTCTCTTCAAGGGAGAATTTGCTGCCCCAGCTCTCGGTTCCTTCAGGGTCTGTCTCAGAGAAGATAGTCTGAGCAGAGTGTGCTCCAAAGAGCCCCCTTTCTCAAGTTTATACCCCTTTTGGGATGTTCTGTGGTCAATGGCTGACCAAAACTGAAGTATAAAGACCCTGACATTTTGGTTTAATGGGACAGAAAAAATATTGCATGGGACAAACTTCATGGGACATACTTATACTAAAGAGCTATTTGTTCTGTATCTAAAATTCAAATTTAACTGGGTGTCTTGTATTTTTATTTGTTAAAGTTGGCAATTCTAAATGGGGAACAACTCTGATAAGCCCTATGCTCCCTAGATCCCCATGTAAGGTTCCCCTAGGCTTTGTCAGGCCTGCTTTGTTATTCAGCTTCTCCCTCTGCCTAATCCTGCTTCCTTCCTTTTTCTAACAAGTATCTCTTGTGCCAAATTTTACCTGAATGTCCACTTTCAGAGAATCCAATATTCATCACCATTGATATTTACACTCTGATAAAGGCATCTTTTGATCTCTTGAGAAGGTTGCTCTGTTAAATTTGAGTGCAAACCCAGGATCATTCACCACTAGTGCGTAGCAACTCCTGGGACAGATATTGAAGCCGGAAAGACCCAGAAGAAGGCTTCAGAACAAAGATGACAGATTTCATAATTAGATTTCATGACTTTCGCATCACTCTGAATACATATTCACACACACACACATACTTGTTTATTTGTACTAAAAGTTAGCAAGTGATGTTTAAACAAAGAAAATGTTCTATCT
Organism: Pteropus alecto; assembly: GCF_000325575.1. Taxonomy (NCBI): domain Eukaryota; kingdom Metazoa; phylum Chordata; class Mammalia; order Chiroptera; family Pteropodidae; genus Pteropus; species Pteropus alecto. The sequence goes on from NW_006443145.1 coordinate 310,386, forward strand.
TAAAGTAACTGATCATTGTACTTTTCCCAATTTCATGAGTTTATTTGTTTGTTTATTTATGTATTTATTTATTTTAATTATATATATTTATTTGTTTGTTTTATGGTGACATTGGTTAACGAAATCCAGTAAGTTGCAGATGTACAATTTAACAGTAAGGCATATATATATTACATTGTGTGTTCACTTCCCAGAGTTAGATTTCTTTCTGTCACCACATAGTTGAACCCTTTTACAAAACCACATGATATCACTTACATATGGGATAGAAATCATGAGTTTTTTTTTAAAAAATCAATCAAAAATTATAAATAAATGAAGATACATTACCTTAAAAAAAACAGAAATATAAACTATTAAATTTCTATCTGGTTTTGGTTAAGAATTAACAAATTATAGTGGTTAATAATTTGGCTTCTGGAATTAGACATGAATACATATCCTGAATTTGCTACTTACTAGTTGCAACTTCTGGCTAGTTATAACATTTCTGAGTCTCAGTATACTCATTTGCAAAATGATGATAATAATTATACATACTCCAGAAAATTGTCACGAGGTTTAAAAAAAAATAAAGCATGTAAAACACTTGACTCAGGGTTTTTCCCATAATATTTTTATTAATAGATCTTTTATTGTTAAAAGTAACAAAACATCTTTCTTAGGGCTTGGTTACTAATAGGCAAGAACCATGAGGGGGCCAACTATATTTTCTTTGCTAGATTAATATTGTATTTATCTCTTTTAAAAGAAGACTTATTCTATTAATGCAAGTTCTCACCTCTAGCAAAAATGCCCAGATACATATTGAGTTAAAAATTATTAATATTATAATAGTTACTAATATAAGAGAATAGTTTTTGTTATTTTTATTTTTTCTCAATATAACTGTAGAAACATTTTTTAAAGATAGAATATTAGTTTAGCCAGGAAAATAAGTCCAATCTAAATGGTTAATGCCTAATAGCAGCCGGGTAGTAGACTTTATTTTCCTTTTCCTTTAAAGCAAAAATACAGATTTTTCCACATTTTAATAATTTTTACTTGATATATGTACATATTGTGACAGGATTTTCCCCATGAAGTTAATTAACACATCCATCAGCTTACATATTTACTTTTTTCAAGTTTTTTTTTTCCAGGGGGAGGATGAGAACATTTAAGTTCTACTCTTAGCAAATTTCAATTACACAATACAGTATTATCAACTATAGTCACCATGTTACACATTAGATCCTCAGAACTTATTCATCTTAACTGAACATTTGTACTCTTTTACCAACATCTCCATATTATCCCCACTCCGTAGCCCCTGGAAACCACCATTCTACTCTTTGATTTGTTTTTTTGTTTGTTTGTTTTGTTTTGTTTATTTCACTTATAAGTGGTACCTTGCAGTATTTGTCTTGCTCTGTCTGGCTTATTTCACTTAGCATAATGCTCTCCAGTTTCATCTCTTATGTCACAAATTACGGAATTCCCTTCCTTTTTAAGGCTGAGTGACATACCATTATATGTATATCACATTTTCTTCATCGATTCTTTCATTAATAGACACTTAAGTTTTCACACTTTGATCATTATGAATAATACTGCAATGAATATGGAAGTACAGTTATCTCTTTGAAACAATGGTTTAATTTTTTTATATAAACCCAGAAGTAATATCGTTAGAGTATATGGTAGTTCTATTTTTTTATTTCTAGAGTCAATATTTCTTAATTGCACAAATATGGTAGCTCATTTCCAGGAAAATAGTAACAAAAATGGTGGATTAGGAGCTCCTGGTCAGTGTGGGTTGGTCTCAGTGATTTTGGAAAGGTCACCTGGGAACATTGTTAAAAAGTATTTATAAAACTGTGAATGAGTGCCACATAAGTAGAAGCATTATAATCTTAATGATTTTTTAGTGTCTTTAGGATAAATTTCAAAAGTTTGTGTAAAATATAAAGGTTTAAAAATTAAACTCTTATGATTCTCATAGAAATCATTTGATATGGTCTGGAGAGATATTAATATCCCTTAATATTAAATACCTGAGAGAAATTGTTACCTCAAATAAGTCCAATTAGTCTTTCATAAGTAAGAAGACAGTCATCCCCTAGCTCAGTCTTTGCCCAACCTTCCTAGTCATAAAAAGCTCTTGGTATACTGCCTTTGAAGATTCTCAGATAATGGCTAGAAATTGTCATTTTTAATATATATGTCAGATGATTCTTATAATGGACCAGTTGGGGAGACCACTACCCCTTTCTGACCCCATTTTGTTTTAGTAAATAGCTCCCTTTGGCCTTCCAAATATTAGGCTCGAATTCAAGCTACTTCACAAGTACAAAAGAAAGTTTTACACCTCACAAAGATTACCTCTTGTCAATCAAATGGACCAAATTGAAAAAAGAAACAGGAAAGCAGTTGAATTTGTCAAAAAAGAGAGTCTAGTATTAAAGATATAGGCCTTTAAACATATCTATAAATCCAAGAAAACATTTGCACTGGGAAATGAAGTAGAACCACCCTCACAAGCATTTATAGTGTGTAACTCTTTATGCATTTGTGATTTCATTTGTTCATTCTTTCATTCATGCATTTTCTCATTCATTCAACAAACATTTACTGGGCATTTATTCCACACCAAGCATTATACTGAGTATTGGAGAACAATGCCAGATATATTAAGAAATCTTCTTTAAAGCATCGACAATGGCCAGCCCCCATAACATGAACTGGGCCCAAGTATTCCTACAGTTTTTCTTAGTTAATGTGCTATTTAACTCTCAAACATAGTGCACAACAAAATGGAATTTGTTTTAAGCACATGCATGTGCTTTTATTCCAATTTTTTTTAAAGTATAATATGCTAAGAAATTTATTGGACAAAATAAGATCTCTTTTGCACTATAAAGGGATTGTTTTTCTGAGAAAATCAATAAAATGTTTTCATAATTTGTTACTAATAACACTAACATAGAATATTGGGTAAATTAATTTGGGTAACTTACAAAAATAATTGGGTTTTACAGGAACATTACAGAAGACAAAATGCAAGATCAATAAGTCCCGAGGTTGCAAATCATCATTAATTTATGATTTTGCTTTTCAAGAAAATAATTTGCTATAGAAGAGTTAGCTCTATGGTTATAAATCATAACACTCTTGTGAGAAAGTCTTTCTTAGGCCAAAGTTTAAACACTAGAAAGAACAAGTGATTAAAAATAGTTTATTATTATGCTGAAATTCATAATTATAAATATCTACAATTTGTTGAGCACTTACTTTATGGCACGTGCCTTATGTGAGTATAAAATTTCTTTAAGTTATCAAAACAATCTTGCAGCAAGAGCTAGTATTATCTTTACTTCATAGGTTGGGAAAATTAAAGTTCAAAGTTATTGAGTAACTTGTCCAAAGTCACATACACACAGAAAGTTGCAGAGCCAGGATTCAAACTCAGGAATCTTTTCCCATGCTTTGATGCTTCTAAAGATCTTAGAGGTTTGGCCTGGAGAGAGCTTAACAGACTTTAAGAAACTTAAGATACTTGGCAGAAACAATCAATCAATTGCATATTTATGATATCACCGAAGTTTTTACCTGACAGTGGAATTCTCATTAGCATTTCCAGAATACCAGCATTCCTAGGAAGGTATATCTGAAGACAGATGATGAAAAAGCAGTCAAAGACTCATGAGAATAGTGCATGCATATTGATCAATGAGAGTTTCGATGTTAATATTTATACAATATTCAATATTGATTGAAACCTCTATGGATTTACTTTTTTAATTTTTTTTTTAGTTATGTACAACTTTGTATGGTTATCCTTTCTTTATGGCTCGTGGAGTTCTCTTAACTTTCCCCAGCATAGACAAGCTCTGTGGAAATTCCACTAATTCACCACTGTAATTCTTGTAGTATTTTGTATCCCAATGGCATAAGTAAGAAATTTGTGTAGTTGACTTTGTTTCACTGGTATGCACCACAGATGATAAGAAATTATATAGCTTCTGAAAGTCTGCAAGGATAAACATAAAGTGAAATCTTTGTCTTTCTCTCCATTTAATAATGAGAGCTTTTACACTGCCTACAAATGCCTTGCAGCAATTGTGATAAGAATGACATGAAAGTCTTAAAGAAAAGAAGCCTCACATGATAACTATTCTCTCATCATTCAACACTGATTGAGTATAGCTTGGCCGATTATAGGAAACTATGCCTCCTTTATATGGTCCACAATCCAAGCTAGCAAAAGACTGGATATTCTAAAAGAAACAGCAAAGACTGGGAGATAGATTGACTTCTCAGCTTCTATATTTTCCACTCCATGAAATTCTTGCCTTCCTTTTCTCTCATTTTCTAGGGACAGAAATTGACCAGAGATACCAAGGACATGGATGAGACTTTATTGTTTTTTATTTTTTTATTTCTTTTTTTTAGGCGAGGCAACCTTTGGTTGACCTCACAGATTGCAAGGACCTTGTCAGCTTACAATCCCATATTTATTTTTTATTTTTTATTGTTTATGCCTACAGAATCTGGTCTTCCTAGGTGGTCTCCCATCCAAGTACTAGCTAGGCCCAACCTTGCTTAGCTTTCAAGATCAGATGGGATCAGGCTTGTTCAGGGTGGCATGACTGTAGACATGGATGGGACTTTAAAGAAATGTCAAAAATCATCAGTGCTTTGGGACAAGCTAAGGACCAGATGGCTTTTCACATACTCATTTTACATAAAGATGGAATGGTAAGTTGTCTGCCCTTCATTAGACTTTAAGATCATTGCAGAAAAAGATAGTATCTGTTTTACTTACTATTTTATATGCATCATCTCAAATAGTCTCAGGCACATAATGGCCAATCAGTAAATAATTGCTGAATAAATGAATGCAAGTTAAAATTATTATAGCCATTATCTATAAACATTCCCCCCACTCCCTAACCCAAGCTAAGCTTAGTGGTGAATGAGAAGGACTAATAATTTCAATTTCCAGATACTATACTCATTCTCTGGGAGAAAGAGCTGAATTAGCTTGGCCTTGAATCCTTTTCCTGTTATCTCCATAGGGGGCAGGGAGGCATTGTGCGGTTTATTTCAATTAACTAAATGGATTTTTATCATTAAGCTAAAAAAGTTTACACCATTCTCTTACAAGGCCACAGAAGAGGTCTGAGCAATATATTCACATCATGTATTTATTGTAAAAATTGCAAAATAATATATTTCAAACATAGTCAGTTAAGACTAATCACTCCGTTTATGACACCTTTCCTTCTGTCACATTTTAATTCATGTCAGGTAGCAATAGAGTGACCACAGTCATTTTGGGGAATTCTGTGAGAGAACTTGAGTTGGGATTAACTTTAATGTGGCATTAGTGAAATGTATTTATGTGGAAGACAGTCATTTCTGTGTAGAGTTAAGATCTCGTTAGCCAATCAAGGGTAAAAATGGCTTCTAGGAATACTTTTACCCACTGTGCCAACTAACTAGTGTCACAAAGTTGGTACAGGGCCAGAAGTTGTAATAAAATAAGAACAGAGTAATCTTCAGGCCCCACAAATACTAGATCTGTCTCTAACTAATAAACTTTAGTCCAAGGTAATACACCCAAATTCAGATTTACTCCATAGCAGTAGAAATATAGCACTCCAATTTATTTATTTATTTTTACTTTCTTTTTTTTATTTTATTAAATGTATTAGGGTGGCACTGGTTAATAAAATTATATAGGTTTCAAGTGTATAGTTCAATGATATGTCATATGTATATTGCAATTCTGTTCACTAACCAAAGTCAAACCTCCTTCTGTCACCATATATTTGACCCCCTTTTTTTCCTTATACCTCAGACATCCTCATTCCCTCCGGTGACCACTATACTCTTGCCTATGTCTATGAGTTTTCTTCGTTTTTTGCTTTCTGTTTTATATCACACATATGAGTGAAATCATATGGTTCTCAATGTTTTCTGACTTATTTTGCTTAGCATAATATTCTTAAGATCCATCTATTTATGAAGTGAGAAACATGGCAGAGTGAGAGATGACCCCAGATCTCACCCCTTAAAGCAACAATAAGCTGAACATAAAAAACTCAACAAAACAAAAAACTACCCAAACTGCACACCAGCCTGTCTGAGCGTGGAATCTGTGCATAAGAGCTACCACAGGTCAGAACCCCAGGGTCGGGAGGTAGAATGGGAGAAACAAAGAAGCTGCCTATTGCAGACAGAACTCACTGCAGGAGGGGGTGGGGAGGAGAAAGTATGGCAGGTTCCCTGAATATCCCTGCCTAGGAGAACTGTGAGCTCCATGCATTCGGAGGCAGGGCCCAGTCATCAGAGCAGAAAGCATAAAAAAGAGAATGGCAGAGAAACAACAGTTGAATTTTACCAGCCATAATGACAAAACAGAGGCTGAACCACAGTATCCAACCCCAACCTAGAAGACGCCTTCCCCCATATCCTGTGAGAACAAACAATGTGCAGCCCCAGGAGAATCTCAGCAAACGCTACCAAAACTGTCGCTAACATTGACAGTGACTGAGGCTGAGGGTAGCGAGTGTGAATAAATATCTATGAGAAACTAAAAAGGCATTATTTAGGCTTTATATAAAGCGGGGATCCAAGAGGCTTATACAACACCTACTGGAAACCAAAAAGAAAAAGAAAAAAAAACTTTCTTTGCAACAGGCTAAAGAGAGACCTTTATATAATAAATCATCTTTCTGAAAACAAACAAACAAACAAAAAACCAAAACGAACAAACAAAACAACAACAAAAAGAAAAAACAGAATATATTTCCATTAATGCCCAGGCAGAGAAATAGTCCATTAAACATTATGAACAACCAAGGTGACAAGGCAGCTCAGAGAAAAAGAGAAAGTCTCTAGAAAATAAGCTTACAAATAAATATGCAACTTAAATGACAAAGAATTCAGGATGATGCTTCTGAAAAAAACTCAATGAGATCCAAAATAATTCATATCAACAATCTCGGGTATTGAAAAACAACTAAATGAGCAGGAAGAATTTGAAAACCTCAAAGAGGGTTTCAAAGAGATTACAAAGAGATTGAAACCCTCAAAAAATCAAATAGAACTTCTGGAGAGGAAAAACACATTGAAAGAGTTGAAAAATGAAATAGCAAGTTTGGGAAATAGAGTCGACCAAATGGAGGAAAGGATCAGTAATATTGAAGACAGAAATCTGGAAATAAATCAGACAGAAAAAGAGAGAAACCAAAGAATGAAAAATAATGAAAGAGAAATACAAGAAATAGCTGATACCATCAGGAGAGGAAACATAAGAATACTGGACATTCTCAAAGGGGAGGGAAAGGAACAGGGATTAGAAAGCATTCTCAAATACCCGATGAAAATTTTCCAAATTTAAGGAATGGTCTGGAGTTTGGAATTCAAGAAGTCACCAGAATAGCCAATTATCTCAAACCAAAAAGGCCTTCTCCAAGACATATTGTATTAAAATTAACAAAAATGAATGACAAAGAAAAAATTCTCAGGGAAGCCAGGGAAAAGAACATGGTATCCTATAAAGGAAAACCCCTTAGATTATTGTCGGACCTCTCAGCACGAAACTTACCAGCTAGAAATGAATAGATTCAAATATTCAAACTGGTAAATGAAAGGAACTAGAAGCCATAAATAATGTATCGAGCTAAGGCTTCTTTAGATATGAAGGAGAAATAAAGACCTTTCCAGACATACAAAAATTGAGAAAATTTTCCACTAGAAAGCGTGCATTACAGGAAATATTGAAAGGGGTCAGCTCACCTAAAAGAAAATGACAAAAAAAATTCATAATTAGGAGTAAGGTGACTAGAAGGTAAATAGAAGCAGAGGAGTATAACCCTTACTAAGAACATGGCATTATAAGCTTAACAATAAGAAGAGATTTACTATAGCAAGATAGTGATTAAAATTCAGCTTACATAGGGACAAATTGAGACAACAATGACTGAAAAGGGGAGGATTCAAAGATCCAAATTTGAAAAAAGGAGTAGAGATAGGGCATGCAGAGAAGAAAA
>NW_006443145.1:318882-321486 GCF_000325575.1 Pteropus alecto
GTAGAAGTAGTGGTACTAGTATTGGAAGAAATAGACTTCAAAAAAAAAAAAGGCAAAGAAAAATACTGAGGGACACTGCATAACGATAAAGGGAATCATGCACCAAGAAGATATAACACTTAGTAATATCTATGCTCCCAATCAGGGAGCTCTGAAATATGTAAAGCAATTACTAACAGTAATAAAGGAAAAAACAGACCAAACGCTTTCGTTGTAGGGGACCAAAATACCCCACTGTTGGATATGGACAGATCTTCCAAAGAGAAAATCAATAAGGAAATAACATCCTTAAATGGCACATTAGACCAACTGGACGTGATTTACATTTACAAAGCCTTTCATCCCAAAACAGCTGTTTATACATTCTTCTCTAGTACACATGGAACATTCTCAAGATTTGACCACAAACTAGGATACAGAGATAGCCTCAATAAATATAAGAGGGTTGAAATCATACCAACCATATTCTCTGATCATAATGCTTTCAAGCTGGAGATCCACTGTTTAAAGAAAACGGGAAGAACCACAAGTGCGTGGAGATTAAACCACATGATTCTGAAGAATAACTGGGTCAGGGAAGAAATAAAAAGAGAGATAAAGAGATATATAGAATCAAATGATAATGATAGTTCAACATAACAAAACTTTTGAGACGTGGCAAAAATGGTCATTAGAGGAAAATTCATATCATTACAGGCCTATCTCCAAAAACGAGAGAGAGCCCAAATAAACAACCTAACAGTTTACCGTAAAAAAAAAAAAAAACTATTATTACTCAGCCATAAGAAGTGATGAAATATTGCCATTTGCGACAACATGCATGGACCTCAAGATAATCATACTAAACGAAAGAAGCCAGACAGAAAAAGTGGAAAAATCACATGATATCACTTATATGTGGGATATAAACCTAAAAGCAACAAATGAACAGGACGAACAGAAACTCATGGTCATGGAAAAAAGAATAGTGGTTACCAGAGGAGAGGGAAAAGGAGTTGAGGGATGGTAGACAGGGCAAAGCGGGTCATATATGTGGTGACAGAAAGAACTCTAAATATAGGAAATGAACACAGTATAAACATATATAGATGCTTTATTGGTAAAGTGTACAGCTGAAACTTATTGGACTTTGGAAACCAATGCCACAATAAATAATAACAACAACAACAACAACAACAATAATAATAATAATAATAATAAAACTAGAAAAGGAGGAACAAATGAAGTCTAAAGTCAGCAGAGGGAAAGAAATAATCAAAATTAGAGCAGAAATAAATGAAATTGAAAACAGAAAAAAACAATAGATAAAATAAATGCAACAAAGAGCTGATTCTTTGAGAAAGTTAATAAAGTCGACAAACTCCTGTCTAGAATCACTAAGGAAAAAAGAGAAAGAACACAAATAAACAAAATCAGGGATGAAAGACAAGAAATTACAACAAACACCACAGAAATACAAAGCATCATACAAGAATACTATGAAAAATATATAACACCAAATTTAGTAACCTTGAAGAAATGAACCAGTACTGAATCAAGAAAAACTGAAAAATCTAAATAGACCGATCAGCAATATGGAAATTGAAATAATCATCAAAAACCTACCAAAAAGTAAAAGTCCAGGACCAGATGGCTTCACCAGTGAATTCTACCAAACATTCAAAGAAGATTTAATAACTACTCTCCTCAAACTCTTCCAAAAAATTGAAGAGGATGTAGTACTTCCTAACTTATTTTATGAGGCCAATATTACACTGGTACCAAAACCTGGTAAAGAGAACACGAAAAAAAGAAAACTAAAGACCAATATCTCTCATGAACACAGATGCGAAACTTCTAAATAAGACACCAGCGAACCGAATACAACAACATATTAAAAGGATTATACACCACAAATAAGTGGGCTTCATCTCAGGGTTCAACATACGCAAATCGATTTGTGTGATACACCACATAAACAAATTAAAAAATAAGAATCATACGATCATATCGATAGATGTAGAAAAAGTCTTCGATAAGATACAGCACTCATTTATGATCAAAACACTACAAAATCAGTTTAGAAAGAAAGTACCTTAACATAATAAAGGCTATATATGACAAGACCCTCAGCCAACATTATATTTAACAGTGAAAAACTAAAAACCTTCCCTATAAAATCAGGAATAGGACAAGGCTCTCCACTATCGCCACTGTTATTCAGTATAACATTGGAGGTCCTAGTGAGTGTAATTAGGCAAGAGAAAGATATAAAAAGCATCCAAATAAGAAATGAAGAATTCAAACTGTTACTATTTGAGGATTTCATGATTCTCTATATAAAAAATCCTAAAGACTCCACAAGAACAGTACTAAAAACAATAAGCACATACAGTATTCTTTCTAGATACAAAATCAATGGTCAAAAATTCATAGTGTTCTTATACTCTAATAATGAAGTGTCAGAAAAAGAAGTGGAAAAGATAATTCTTTTTGCAATTGCAACTTAAAGAATAAATTACCTAGGAATAAATCTAAAGAAACATGAGAACGACCTATATAATGAAAACAATATGACCCTATTTGAAGAAATCGAGGAAGATACAAAGAAAGGGAAAGATAGTC
>NW_006443145.1:322491-331301 GCF_000325575.1 Pteropus alecto
ACTTACCCCAAAGACTTGAAAACCCATATCTAAAAAGATATTTGTACACCGATGTTCATAGCAGCATTATTCACAGTGACCAGGACATAAAAGCAACTGAAGTGTCCTACAATAGATGATTGGCTAAAGAAGCTGTGGTACATATATACAATGGGATATTACTCAGCCATAAGAAGAGATGAAATACTGCCATTTGTGACAATATGGATGGACCTCAAAATAATCATGCTAAGCGAAATAAGCCAGACAGAAAAAGTTGAAAACCACATGATATCACTTATATGTGGGATGTAAACCTAAAAGCAACAGATGAACAGGACAAACAAGAGACTCACAGATATGAACAATAGACTAATGGTTACCAGAAATTAGGTCGGGAGGAGGGAAGAAAGAGGTAGATGGGGTAAAAGAGCTCAAATATATAGTGACATTAAAAAATTTTTGAAAAAAGTAGATCCATCCATGTTGTCTCAAATGGTAGTATTTCATCTTTTCTTATGGGTAAGTAATATTCCATTGTATATAAGAGACTCACAGATATGAACAATAGACTAATGGTTACCAGAAATTAGGTCGGGAGGAGGGAAGAAAGAGGTAGATGGGGTAAAAGAGCTCAAATATATAGTGACATTAAAAAATTTTTGAAAAAAGTAGATCCATCCATGTTGTCTCAAATGGTAGTATTTCATCTTTTCTTATGGGTAAGTAATATTCCATTGTATATATGTACCATAGCTTCTTTATCTAATCATGTATCAAAGGACACTCTGGTTGTTTCCATGTCTTTGCCACCATGAATAATGCTGCAATGAACGTTGGGCTGTATATACCTTTCCAGTTAAATGTTTTCAAGTTTTTTGAGGGGTAGATACCCAGAAGAAGGATTGCTGAGTCATATGGTAATACCATTTTTAATTTTGGGAGGAAACTTCATAGTTTTCCATACTGGCTATACCAATTTCCATTCTCATCAGCAATGCATGAAAGTTCCTTTATCCCCACAATCTCTCCATTTGTTATTACTTGTTCTGTTGATGACAGTTATTCTAAGAGGTGTGAGATGATATCTCATTGTGGTTTTGGTTTGCATTTCCTTAATAGCTAGTGAAGTTGAGCTACTTATCATATCTGTTGGCTGTTTGTACGTTGTCTTGTTTGAAGTGTCTGTAAAGGTTCCCTGCCCATTTTTTAAAATTAGATTTTTGTTTTGTTTTGTTTTTAACTTGTATGAGTTCTTTATTATTTTGGATATTAGCCACTTAGTGGAAGTTTTGTTTGCAAATATATTCTTCCTTTCTGTTGGTTGCCTCCTTGTTTTGTTGATGGTTTCTTTTGATGTATAGGAGCTTTTTAGTTTGATATAGTCCCATTTCTTCATTTTTGCTTTTACTTCTCTTGACTTTGAGATCACATTCATAAAAACCTCTCTAAGATCAAAGTCCATGAGTCTAGCACCTATGATTTCTTCTATGTATTTTATTGCTTCAGGTCTTATATTTAGGTCTTTGATCTATGTTCAGTTATTTTTTTGTATATGGTAACAAATCACAGTCTAGTTTCATTCTTTTGCATGTGGCTTTCAAATATTCTCAGTACCATTTTTTAAATAGTCATTCTTTTTTTCATTGTATGTTTTTGGCTTCTTTGTTGAAAATTATTTTCCCACATATATGTGGGTTTATTTCTGGGCTCTCACCTCTGTCTCATTGGTCCGTGGGTCTGTTTTTCTGCTAATATCATGCTTTTTGATCATTGTCACTTTGAAGAATAGTGTGAACTCAGGGAGTGTGATACCTCTGACTTCTTTTTTTTTTTTCCTCAAGTTTGCTTTTGCTGTTTGGGGCCCTTCGGATTTCCATACAAATCTGATGATAGTTTATCCTATTTCTTTAAAAAAATGCCATTGGGATTATGATGAGGATTGCATTAAATCTGTACATTGCTTTGAATAATATGGCCATTTTAACTTTGTTGAAGCTTCCAATCCATGAACACGAAATGTCTTTCCATTTCTTTGTATTTGTCAATTTCTTTTAATAAGTCTTATAGTTTTCAGTGTATAGGTCTTTCACATCCTTTGTTAAGTTTATTTTAGGTATTTTATTCTTTTTGTTGCAATTGCAAAAGGAATTTGTTTTCATTTTTTCCTGAAATTTCACTTTTTCATATTTAGGAATGCAATGATTTTCATACATTGATTTTGTATCCTGCATCTTCACTGTATTTGTTTATTTCTAATACTTTTTTGATGGAGTCTTTAGAGTTTTCTGTTTAAAGTATCATGTCGTCTCAACTAGTATTCCACTTTAAATGCTTTCCCTTTCCTTATCAGTTTCTTTCATGCCCAGCTTCCTCTCCTACCATCATCTGGTAACTATCTATGATTTTCTCTCCATCCAAAGATACTTAGAATAATTTTACTAAAATTATCAATGATTATATATATTAATTATGGAAATTAAGTACTAGAGTCAACAGTAATCAGTTATATTCTAACTGTATTTCATAATGTATAACCTCTAGAAAAATCAAATATCTATTTCTGCATTTAAAGGACAAGTATATGTGCACCATAAAACATTTATATTTTTGAAAAATATAAAGATATAGTATTCCAGGTAATTAGGAATTGATGAGTAGAAAAAGTATACAGACAGACAAACATACATTTAAATAGAGGTTCTCAATTACTTTACCAAAGCTATAGAAAAAGGAGACTTCATAGAGCATGAGCAGATCTTTACATGGCTTTCCTCTCATCCCTGTCTTTCTTATGGAATATAAAACTTTCTTGGATTTTTTTTTTTTTTTTGCTGGTAGAGTCCTTCCAGAATTGAGAAATAAGCCGTATCTTGCTATACTACTTCCTTCTGAATTTATATACTTACCTTATCATTCTAGAAGAACTTACACCATCTACTACACTTAAGGATTTTTTACAAACATAAGGTTTTCATGATGTGCTGAATAGTTTCCATTGCTAGACCCAGATTCACTGACCTTCACTACCTACTCTACATGTTAGGAAACTAGCTCATGTGAAACCGGCTTGTATAAATAGAGTGAGCTCCATTGCCCTCTGCCTTCTTGTTGGGTTCAGCCAATGGGAGAAAGTGGCTGAGATGGAAAAATGGGAGAAGAATAAAGTTGGGATATTTTATTTGCCTGTCTTTCTCTCTATAGGATTATCATGGGTTGGCTGTTTCTCTCTACTAAAGGCCACAATTTCTGTCAGGAAACCCTCTTCATACAGATCCCCACTCTGAGTTTTTCAACAACTGTACTCTCCTCCAGCCCTTTCAGGCCAAAGGGTAATTATGGGTCTCACTATTGTCAGATGTAGAGAACTACACTATCCTTTGTTGATTTTATTATCCCTTGTGCCTATACATTTGTAAATATTCCCTTTATTAAAATCTCAAATTTCCCAGTTTGAGTATTCCTTTATTCTGCTGAAATGCTGACAAAAAAATCCAATAGTTTTTAAAACATTCAGTGCCAGCAAGACCACATGCTCATCCTCATGAGAGGAAGCAGAGTCAGTGCTTATGGATTCTCAAACCCACCTCTTCTCATAGCATTTCAGAGTCACCAAAGCATCCTTTTGTGGAGGGCTGTAGAGCATGTCAGATATCTGTTTTAGATAAAGCAGGAGTTACAATGTACAATTGTACAGGTCAAGTTGTATAAATGGGTTGAAAATGTTAAGAGGAATCATGAAGGTATTTGGTTTTAAATCTGAACATGAATGAACAAGATCTATAATTCTTGTATAATTTATTATTTAAAGTTTTTTTTATTTAACCTCACAATTCAGTTTACAATATAGAAAAAAGCAACTAGCACCATTAGCACATTATATTTATTTGTCAAACTAATAAAGTGGGACTATCTCAGCAAAATTAATTAGCATTAGTGTCAAAATACTTTTAGAATCTCTTTAGCAAACAAGAATATGTTTTAAATAGTGCAATCATCTAACAACACTAGTAAATGAGGCATTAGAAGACCTGGTAAAAGGAAGTAAAGTCTTGACACAAAATTCGAAGTCCCTCATTTCAGGTGAAATTCCTCTACTTCCAGCCTCTCAGAGCCCATGACTAGTAATGACGGTGGCTGGAATTAGTTTTGGAAAACATAATAATAATAAATTCAAAATGAATACTTTAGAATCTAATGTTCCTAAGTCTCCAAGTCTGCTTTTAATTTTTTTTTCTTTTGCTTCTCTTTACTGAACATCATCAGATATTTGAGAAGAACATCCATCATGAAGCAGAGAGATTAGGATAAGTGTACAATAAGAAAAATAAACTTCATGGTAAAGATGGTGGAGTAGCTAAATGTTGTGCTTGCATCTTTGCACAACCAAATCAAAATTACAACTAAACTACATTACAGCCATCATTGTGAGTCACCTGAAGTCTAGCTGGACAGAAGTTCTACAACTGGGGACACACAGAAGAGGCCACTTTGAGATTGGTAGGAGGGGCGAAGATGCAGAACAATTTGGTCTCACATGTGGGTGTGGTGGTTGAGAATTGGGAAAGATATCAGCTGCAGTGGTCCCCCCAGATGAGAAAGTGGCCTCAGTGCCACAGTAGGCTCCCGAGTCCAGGGTTCTAGTGCCAGAAAGAGGAGTCTCAAAAACTTTTTGCTGTGAAAACCAGCAGAGATTGTGGCTGAGTGAGATGGAGGGATGCTGGAGTCACAGACATTCCTCTTAAGGAACCTGCACATGGACTTACAGTCTGACTCACATGCTGTGAGCTCCAGCTCTGGAGCAACAGCTTGAAAGATGCCAGAGACATACAGGGAGGGACCAAATTGTCTATCTGTAGGAAAATGGCTGGAGGGGCAGCTTTCTCCCAGACAAGATGCTGGCAGAGGATATTGTTTCTTTGTTGAGCCCTTGTCCAGTATGCAGACGAAGGTAGCCATCATATCTGGGTCTCCAGCAACATAGCTAACTATGGTTGCTCCACCTTGGTAATTTCCTGAGACTCCACCCTACCCAACTTTCAGACCCACTCAAGCCACTTCCAGTGGATTTTCCACACAAACATCCTGTCTTTCCTCATGCTATAAACTTTCCTAAAATCTCTCAAAGGTTCACAAACCCCAAACAAGCAGCATCTGGCCTCAGTGTGCTTCCTACCTGTTGCTGAGCAGCCTCAAGCCCATCACTAGCTGCAGCAGGCCTCAGTTTGTAGCTTGGTCAACTTGGGGCACATTTAAGCCCAGTGTGAGTGGCAGCCATCTATGAATTACTTGGTGCCTCATACCAGGTGGTCCAGAGTAGAGCATAGGCTGTGGCCAAACTTGGCCTGCAGTGTGGTCCCTCCAGGAGGCCTCAGCCTGCATGCCCATTGGCCAGCTTCAGTCTGAACTGGAGCACCACACAGGACTACACCCAAGGATGACACACCCAAAGGGCAGACTGGGAAGGCACCAGAGCACTGCTATACAAATCCTAATTCATAGGATTAACTTCCTACAAAAGAGCTTTTCCACTGTAGTCACAGGCCAGTCCTCACAACCAATCAGTCCAAGGGTCAATCCCTCCCATTGATGTGCAAGCATCAACCAAGGCTCAACTAAAACAGGAGGGTACACACAACCTATACAAGGGACACACCTTGAGAACCTAGCACAGTGGTCAGGGAGACTACACTGTTGGGTCACACTGGGCACCTAGTACATAAGAGCACCAGGCTAAGACTAGGAGATGTAACAGGTGTACCTAGTACTCGGCCTTACCTAATATATAGAAACAAACACAGGAAGATGGCAAAAAATAACAAAGCTCCAGAAAAGAACTAAACAAAATGGAGACGAGCAATCTACCAGATGCAGAGTTTAAAACACTGGTTATAAGAATGCTCAGTGAACTTAAGGGAACAATAAATGAACTCAGCAAGAACTTTAGCAAAGGGATAGGAAAAAAATGGAGATAAAAAGCATAAGAAAAGAATCAGAAATGAAACATACAAAAACTGAAATGAAGTGAAATGAAGTATAAATTAGAGAGAATCAATAGTAGATTAGATAAAACAGAGAATTGAAACAGTGATTTAGAAGATAAGCTAACAGAAAACAATCAGAAAAACAAAAATGAAAAAAAGAATCCAAAAAAATGAAGATAATTTACAGGACCTCTGGGACAACGTCAAGCATAACAACATTTGCATCAGAGGGGTACCAGAAGGAGAAGACAGAGAGCAAGGAATTGAAAACCTAGCTCAAGAAATAATGATGGAAAACTTCCCTAACCTGGTGAAAGAAAGAGACATATGAATCCAGGAACTGCAGAGAGTCCCAAACAAGAAGAACTCAAGGAGGCCCATACCAAGACACATCATAATTAAAATGCCAAAGGTTAAAAACAAAGAGAGAATCTTAAAAACAGCAAGAGAAAAGCAGTTATCTACAAGGGAGCTTCCATAAGACTGTCAGCTGATTTCTCCTCAGAAACTTTGCAGGTCAGAAGAGATTGGCACAAAATATTCAAAGTGATAAAAATCAAGGTCCTACAACCAAAATTACTCTACCCAATAATGATATTATTTAGAATTGAAGGACAGATAAAGAGCTTCCCAGACCAAAAAAAAAAAAAAAAAAAAAAAAAAACAAAGGGGTTCACACCCCCCAAACCAAAAAAAAACTAAAGGAGTTCATCACCACCAAACCAGTATTACAGGAGATGTCAGAGGGACTTCTTTAAGAACAAGAAAAAATATAAAAAAGATTAAAAATATGAATAATAAAATGGCAATACCTACAGATCTATCAACAATTACTTTAAATGTAAATGGCAAATACTCCAATCAAAAGACAAAAGGGTGGCTAAATGGATAAAAAAACAAGACCTTTACAACATCCTTACAAGTTTCACTTCAGATTGAAAGACAGACTGAAAGTAAAGTGGTGGAACAGGATATTTCATGAAAATGGAAACAAACAAAAAAACTGGGGTAAGAATACTTATACCAGACAAGACAGACTTTAAAACAAAGGATATAACAAAATGGCATAGATGATAGAGTCTCTGTTCAGCCCTCTGGTGACCAAATCAAAGTTGTGACAGAAACAAGGAGCAGCATCAAGGAAAAAATCACCTGAAATCTAAATGAATAAGCCATACAACTAGGGAGAATTCCACGAAATCACACTGCAACAGCAGAAGGTAGGACAGGTGAGGATGAAGGGTTACCCGGTCTTGAGGGGCTGAGAGAGAAAGAAGCTGCAACAGTGGCAGAAGCCTCTTAAATCAGTCGCGTCCATGAGTGGATTTTCGTGGTGATGGACCTGCTTGCTCTGAGCACCAGTGCTGATTCGGCTGAGTGCAGAGGGCACCAGGAACTTAAAGGGAGGCATTGTCAGAGTGAGAGCTGAGGCAAGACTCGCTTTGTTGTTCTCTGTTGATCTTTCCATCTTACCAGTGCACCAGACACAGTGCCGCCATAGCCCTGACGTCATCAAACTGGATAACAGAGGTCACTTTGCCCAGAGGATTCCCTGAAACCCTGCCTTCCCCAACTCACAGCCCCACCTAAGCCACACCCAGGTATATCCTCCATGAGTCAGGTGTTCTTTGCTGAGCAGAACCAAAACTCACACTGTGGGCACCTGGCCTTGGTTTCTGGTGTGGCCTTTTGAGGCAACTATAAGCACAGCATCTGTGGATTGCTTGCTGAATCTTAACAGGTGGCCCTGGAGGGGTAGAGGCTTGGGCTAAATTTGGCCTGCAGCTGAACCCCTCTCAGGACTGTGCCACTGGACACCTACTTCACAAATCCACACTAATAAGACCGAGAGACTTAGGAGCTTTGCTACATAGAAAAAGGCACGGAAAGGCAGCCAAAATGTGAAGACAAAGAAGCAGAAACCATATGAGAGAACAGAACAGAGATCCAGATATAATGGAGTCAAGTAATTTAACAGATACAGAGTTCAAAACATTGGTTATAAAGAGGTTCAATGAACTTTGGAAAGTATAGATAAATTCAGTGAGAACTTAAACAAAGAGATAAAAACAAAGATGGAAATGGAAATTATAAAAAGGTATCAGCCAGAAATGAAGAACACGTTATCTGAGATGAGAAGTATATTAAATGGAATAAACAAAGGAATAAACAAAATAAATAAAGAAAAGGATCAACCGTCCTATCTAGAGGAAGGGAAAGCCAAGCACATGCAGTCAGAATGGCAAGAGATAAGATGCCAAGACTATAAAAATAATTTAAGGAGCATATGGGACACTATTAAGAGTCCAAATATCCATCTGATCAGCATAACTGAAGAAAATCAAGATAATGACAGCTGTTTGAAGAAATAATGATGGACATTTTCCCTAACCTGGTGAAGGAAATGGACATAAAACCCCAGGAAGCTCAGAGAATTCCAAAAATCAAGGATCCAAAGAGGCCCACACCAAGACACATCATAATTAAAATGTCAAAGTTAAACACAAAAAGAGAATCTTAAAAGCAGCAAGAGAAAAAAACAGATAGTTACTTATAGGGGAACATTCATAAGACTGACAGCTGAATTCTCAAAAAAAAAAAAAACTATGCAGGACAGAAGGACTTGGCAAAAAATATTCGATATATTGAAGACAGAGGATCTACAACCAAGAATAATTGATCCAGCAAAGCTATCATTTAGAATCGAAGGACAGATAAAAATTTTTCCAGACAAGAGTTCATCACCACTAAGCTATTATTACAGGAAATGTTAGAGAGAGGAGAAGAAGGAGGAGGAAGTGGAGGAGGAAGCTGGGGAGAAGAAAGAGAAAAGATAAAAAATATGAA
>NW_006443145.1:331493-345734 GCF_000325575.1 Pteropus alecto
AAAATAAAGAGTGTCCCAGACAAGAAAAGGAGTTCATCACCATCAAACCAATAGTATAAGAAATGTTAAAAAGACTTCTTTAAGAAGAAGAAGGGGGTAGATAACATAAATATGACTAATAAAATAGTTATAATCACTTTAAATGTAAATGGATTTAGTTCTCCAAACAAAAGACATAGGACAGCTGAATGGATAAGAAAACAAGACTTATACATATGCTATCTACAAGAGACCCACTTCAGATCTAAAGACACACAGATTTAAAGTAAAAGGATGGAAAAAGTTATTTCATGCAAGTGGAAACAAAAAAAAAGCTGAGGTAGTAATACTCATGTCAGACAAAATAGATTTAGAAACAAAGGCTATAAAAAGAGACAAAGAAGGACTCAGTTATCCCACTTCTTGGTATTTACCTGGAGAAACCTAAAACACTGCTTCTAAGGGACATGTTCAATTTTGTATTTTTTAAAATGTCAAAATATGGAGACTTACTGGGTGTCCATCAATGGAGGAATGGATAATGAAGAGATGGTATGTATATATAATGGAATATTACTCAGACATAAAAAAAGAATGAAATTTTGCCATCTACAGCATGGATGAACTAGAGAGTATTGAGAGGAATGGAGTAGATCAGACTCAGAAAGACAAATGCCATATGATTTTACTTACATATGCCTGCAAAAGAACAACAACAGCAACAACAAAAATAAACAAGCAAAATAGAAACAAACTCATAGATACAGAGAACATTTTGATAGTTGTGAGATGAGAGAGGGGTAGGGCTAGGTGAAAAAGGGGATAGGATTAAGAAGTACAAATTGGAAGTTATAAATAGTCATTAAGATGTACATTATAGCATAGGGAATATAGTCAACGATATTGTAATAACTACGTATGGTGTCAGATAGATACTAGATTGATCAGGGCAATCACTTTGTTAATGATATAAACTTATAATCACTGTTCTACACCTGAAACTAATGAAATATAGTCTGTGAACTGTAATTAAAGAACAATAGATATTGCGAGAAACATGGCAGCATGAGAGATGTTCCCAGATCTCTTCTCTTGAAACAAAAAGCTGAGCATCTAAAACTTAACAAAAAACACCCAAACTACACACCAGCACATCTAAGCATGGGATCTGCGCGTAAGAGCTGCCACAGATCAGAACCCCAGGAGTCGGGCGGTGGACTGGGAGAAAAAAAGAAGCTGCCTCTCCCAGCCAGCCAGAGCTCCCTGCAGGAGGAGGGCGAGGGGAGAAGATACAGTGGCTTCCCTGAACAACCCTGCCTGGGAGAATTGTGAGGTCCACACAGCCCACGGCAGTGCTCAGGCTTCAGGGCAGAAAGCAGAGAAGTGGGGAAGGCAGAGAACAGAGGATGGCAGAGAAACAACAGTTGATTATTACCAGCCGTGACTGCAAAATGCAAGGCTGAGCTGCAGCCCCATCCCCCAATCCAGAGTGCCACTCCCACCATATCCTCTGAGAACAAACAACACGCAACCACAGGGGACTCTGAGCAAATGTTAATGAAACTGTTGCTAATACTGACAGGGATCGAGACCGGGGGTAGCGAGTGTGATTGAATATCTATAAGAAAGTAAAAAGGCATTATTACAGCTTTATATAAAGCAGGGATCAAAGAGGTTTAGATGACACCTACTGGAAACCAAAAGAAAAATGTCTTCTTTGTAACAGACTAAAGAGAGACCTTTATATAATAAATCTTCTTTCTGGAAAAAAAGCAGAATACACTTCCATTAATGCTCAAAGAAATATTCTCTTAAACACCATGAACAACCAAGATGACAAGGCATCTCAGAAAGAAAGAGAAAAATCTCCAGAAAATAAGCTTACAGACAAATAAATATATAACTTAAATGACAGAAAATTCAGGATTATGCTTCTGGAAAAAAAACTCAAAGAGATCCAAAACAATTTATAACAATTTCAGGAACGGAAAAAACAAGTAGGTGAGCAGAATGAGTTCTTTAGCAAAGAGATTTAAACTCTCAGAAAGAACCAAATAGAACTTCTGGAGATGAAGAACACACTTAAAGAGGTGAAAAAGGAAATAGCAAGCTCGGGAAATACAGTCGACCAAATGGAGGAAAGGATCAGTGATATCAAAGACAGAAATCTAGATGTAAATCAGAAGGATTAAGAAAGAAATCAAAGAATGAAAAATAATGAAAGAGAAATACAAGAAATAACTGATGCCATCTGGAGAGGAAACATAAAAATAATGAGCATTATTGAAGGTGAGGAAAAGGAACTGAAAATAGAGATGAAATAAAAAGAGAGATCAAGAGATACACAGAAACAAATGATAATAATAGCACAACATATCAAAACTTTTGGGACATGGCAAAAATGGGCATTAGAGGAAAGTTCATATTGATACAGGCCTATCTCCAAAAACAAGAATGAGCCCAAATAAAGAAACCTAATGCTTCATCTTAATGATAAAGGGAGTCATGCACAGAGGCTATTTCTGTGTTCTAATATGTGGTCAATCCTTGAGAAAGTTCCATGTGCACTACAGAAGAATGTATAAGCAGCTGTTTTGGGATGAAAAACTAGAAAAAGAAAAACGAAGAAGCCTAAAGTCAGCAGAAGGAAAGAAATAGTCAAAATTAAACAGAATTAAATGAAATTGAAAAATAGACTAGAAAAAATAAATACAACAAAGAGTTGGTTTTTTGAGAAGGTTAATAAAATTGACAAACCCCTGGCTAGACTCACCAAGGAAAAGAGAAAGGACACAAATAAACAAAAACAGGGATTAAAGACGAGAAATTATGTCAGACACTGCAGAAAGACAAAGGATCATACAGTAATATTGTGAAAAAGTATATAACACCAAATTTTATAACCTAGAAGAAATGGACCAGTATTGAGAAAATACAACATTCCTAGGCTGAATCAAGAAGAACTAGAAAATCTTAATAGACCAACAAGCAGTATGGAAATTGAAATAATCATCAAAAACCTACCAAAAAGTAAAAGATCAGGACCAGATGGCTTCGCCAGTTAATTCTACAAAACATTCAAGGGGGATTTAATAGCTATTTTCTCAAACTCTTCCAAAAAACCAAAGAAGAGGCAATACTTCCTAATTCATTTTATGAGGCCATTATTACACTGGTACCCAAACCTTGTAAAGATAATGAAAAAAAGAAAACTACAGATCAATCTCTCATGAACACAGATGCAAAACTCCTAAATAAGATAGTAGCAAACTGAATACAGCAACATATTAAAACGATTGTTCACCACGATTGAGTGGGCTTCATCCCAGGGCCACAGGGATGATTCAACATACACAAATCGATTAATGTGATACAGTGCATAAACAAATTAAAAAAAAATATGAATCATATGATCATATCAATAGATGCAGAAAAAAACCTTTGACAAGATGCAGCATCCATTTATGATCAAAATACTTAACAAAATCAGTATAGAAGGAAAGTTTCTTAAGGTAATAAAGACCATATATGACAAAACTTCAGCCAATATTATACTTACCGGTAAATAACTAAAAACCTTCCCTCTAAGATCAGGAACAAGACAAAGCTGTCTGCTGTCGCCACTGTTATTCAATACAACATTGAAGGTCCTAGCGAGTGCAATCAGGCAAGAGAAAGACATAAAAGGTATCCAAATAGGAAACGAAGAATTCAAACTGCCACCCTTGCGGATTGACATGATTTTCTATGTAGGAAACCCTAAAGACTCCACAAGAACACTACTAGAAACAATAAGCAAATACAGTAAAGTTCTCTGGATACAAAATCAACGTTCAAAAAGCCATGACATTCTTTTTTGAACACTCTAATAATAAAGTGTTCAAAAAAGAAGTGGAAAAAATAATTCCTTTTGCAATTGCAATGAAAAGAATAAAATACCTAGTAATAAATCTTAAGAAATACGGGAAAGCCATATATAATGAATACTATAAGACCTTATTAAAAATTCAAAGAAGATACAAAGAAATGGAAAGATATTCCGTGTTCTTGGATTGGAAGAATCAACATAGTTAAAATGATCTTATTACCCCAAGCATCATACAGATGTAATGCAATCCCCATCAAAATCCCATCGGCATTTTTTAAAGAAATTGAACAAAAAACATCAGATTTTTACAGAAACACAAAAGACCCCAGATTGCCAAAGCCATCATGAGAAAAAAGAACGAGGCTGGAAGCATCACTCTGCTTGACTTCAAAGTATACTATAAAGTGGCAATAATCAAAACAGCATGGTATTGGCAGAAAAACAGACACACAGACCAGTGGAACAGAATCAAGAGTTCAGAAATAAACCCATGTTTACAAGGGCAAATATCTTTTGATAAAAGAGCCAAAAACATACAGTGGAGAAAGGAAAGCCTCTTCAATAAATGGTGCTGAGAAAACTGGAAAGCAACCTGCAAAAGAATGAAACTAGACTGTTGCTTATCATCACAAAAAGTACAAATTGTCAGTCACAAAATTAACTCAAAATAGATTAAGGACCTGAATATAAGACCAGAAACCATAAAGCGCATAGAAGAAAACTTAGGAATTAAACTCATGGACCTTGGACTTAAAGAGGATTTTATCAATTTAACCTCAAAAGCATGGGAAGTAAAAGCAAAAGTAAATGAATAGGACCATATCAAACTAAAAAGCATCTGCTCAGCAAAAGAAACCATCAACAAGGTAAAGAAACAATCATTCAAATGTTAAAATATATGTGTAATACCTCTGATAAAGGCCTAATATTCAAAATGTTCAAAGAACTCATACTACTCAATAACAACAACAGCAAAAACAACAACAAAATGATCCAATCAAAAAATGAGCAGAAGACCTGAACAGACACTTCTCCCAAGAAGACATACAAAGGCCCAACTAACATGTCAAAAGATGCTCAGCTTCTCTAGCTGTTACAGAAATGCAAATCAAAACTAGAATGAGATACCATCTCAAACCTGTTAGAATATCTGTTATCAACGGGGCAAGTAATAACAAGTGTTGGAGAAGATGCAGAATAAAAGGAATCCTCATAAACTGCTGGTGAGACTGCAAATCGGTACAGCCACTATGGAAAACAGTATGGAGGTTCCTCAAAAAACTAAGAATTGATCTACCATATGATCATGCAATCCCTCTACTGGGTGTTTACCCCCAAAGACTTGAAAACTCATATCTGAAAAGATATTTGCACACCTATGTTCATAGCAGCATTATTCACAGTGGCCAGAACATGGAAGGAATCTAAGTGTCCTACAATAGATGATTGGCTAAAGAAGCTGTGGTACATATATACAATGGAATATTATTCAGCCATAAGAATAGATGATATACTGCCATTTGTGACAACATGGATGGACCTCAAGATAATCATGCTAAGTGAAATAAACCAGATAGAAAAAGGGGAAAATCAATGTTAGATAAAAGAATAATGCATGGAGCTTATAAAATATTGATGAAATATACTTATTCAATCATGAATTAAAAACTTGTAGCCATAGGTTGCAGTCATTTCAAACTGAACCTTATTTTATAATCTTCAATTTAATCTTATAGTTACTACAATGCAAGAAAACATCTGTATATTTCACTTTGATACATTTGCAAACTTTCTCGAAGTTTTCCTTAATGATATCTGTGGGCTTATATAATATTTTCATAATAGTCAGTTAAATGTTTTTTTAAAAGTCATTCCATCTAGTTATTAATTTAGTTAATACTAACTATCATGATACATTCGTAATACTCTTAAATTTATTCTTTTATGTTGGGGACTTCTATGTCTCTGAAGAACAAATTGGTAGTTACAAAATAATCATGGGGATATAAGTTACAGCTTAAGGAACATAGTCAATGA
This sequence comes from Pteropus alecto, assembly GCF_000325575.1. Taxonomy (NCBI): domain Eukaryota; kingdom Metazoa; phylum Chordata; class Mammalia; order Chiroptera; family Pteropodidae; genus Pteropus; species Pteropus alecto. The sequence goes on from NW_006443145.1 coordinate 337,378, forward strand.
TATTGTAATAACTGTATATTGTTAGGTGGGTACTAGATTAATTTGGGAGATCACTTTGTATGTTATATAGATGTCTAACCATTATGCTGTATACCTGAAACCAATAGAAAATAATGAAATAATTTTGAATGTCAACTATAACTGAAAAATAAAAATAATTAAAAGAAATAGTCATGGAGATGTAAAATATGCCATAAGGAATATAACCAACATAAATGTAATAATTACATAAAGAGTTAGATGTGTACTAGACTTATCAGGGTGATCACTTTGTAAGGTGTACAAATGTCTAATCACTGTGTTGTACACCTGAAACTTATATAACATTGTATGTCAATCTTAATTTTCAAAATAAATGTAAAAATAAAATAAAATTTAAAGATAACTTCAGAAAAAAAGACAAGTTGAAAATCAAAAGCACTTGGTATTAAAAAAAAGATAATAATGCTATTTTATTGATGAAATAGGAAAAGGAGACTTTGAAAAAGAACAATGAACAAGAAAGATAATTATGAAACAAATGGATGTAATGATTGCTGAATTTATTTTTTAATGTAAAAAATGAAAGATAATGTCAAGAACATCTTCTGGAAAACATTTTTAAAAGAGATGGGAAAAGCAAGAAGTGTTTAGAATATATTTTTTCTTTTAATACAATCTTTCCTTCATAAAATCATAGTCACCTAAAAATAAACAGAGTGTGAAAATTTAACTTCATTCTCCAAATCTGTATTTTATAATGAGAAAATCTTGAACTTTCTGTCTAATGATGTTTTTCTGGCTTACATTCATTTGGTCATATTGCCCAATTAAAAATTCTCTACTAAGACATTTTCTTTTCTCTTGCTGTAGTGACTTTTATCCAGACATGGAACGCAAGGAAGTAACTGCCTTTTGATTGGAAGGAAGAATGACCTGCATCTCAAATGCTCTGAGGAGCCTCTTTTCCAGCTTCTGTGACCACTCTCATGGGGAAACTCCCAAGTGTCAATATTCATCTCTGACGTTTCTCCAAAGCTCTAATCCCATGTGTATTAACATCTACTGTACATTTCAGTTTTCTATAATAGTTTTCCAAATACTTAAAAAGAGACAAAAGACTATAGTATTTTTCTTTTTGAAAATCATAAACTTCAATTCTTACCTACTTAACTTTGAAAAACTTAAAGAGTCTGTGGAGACTTCTAAATTAATCCTGTGAGGGAAAAGTGAAGGACCCAGGAGCTCAGGGATGTTTCCATTCTTTTTGACTTTCTTGTCTGGGTAACAGCCAGTGGTTCGATGTGTTGAAAGATCCCATAAGATCAGAAGAAAGGTTCCACTTCCTTATTCATACTTTTGTTGAACTAAGATTTATCAAATGTTTTCTATTTACAAAATTGTATTCTAGGATAGGTTCATCAGAGGAGAACAAAGATGGGAACAAAGATGGCATAATGCCCAACCCCAGGAAGCTCATAATCCTTTTGAATGGCCACTGAACTACCTACATATGCTGTTGCCCATGCATCTTTTTACCAGATTTCAGAAACCCTTTCTGTTAGATACCTTCAAAGATGTTTATCCTTTTTCCTGTCCTTTCCCCTTTCGTCCTTCCATTCTTCGATCTCCTGTCCCCTGTCCTGCATTTCCCTCCACCTGCTCACATGTATTTTTCTTCTTTAATATTTCTCTTGTGTCATTTAGGATCCCTAAATCCTTTCAGTACTTGACAAATAGTTAGTACTATATGCAATCCTGGAGAATGAATGAATAAATAAATGGACTAATGTCATACATGAGTTTTAAGACTGTGGGAGCAGAGGCCTACAGATGAAGAAAAGAATAGTTTGGCTGGAGTTTGTTTGGGAAGGCTCATCACACACACACACACACACACACACACACACACACACACACACGCACACACACACGCGTTTTAAAAACAAGCAAAATTACATCTTTTACATCTTTCTATGACCCTTGAGACATAAATCCTTTACCTCAGAAAGCATTCAATAAATATCTGTTTGATTACCTAAAGTTCACATCACTGTTTCAAAAGAATTGACTGACTGAATTACTGTAAATTTAATATTCACTTCGAAAACGTTTTAAGATGGATTCTTAATGCACTTTGTATTAGTGTTAAAATCCAAGTGGCCACTGTTGCTTTGTAGCTTTTAAATCAAGTATATTTGTTACTCCTTTTGAAGTGATTATATAAGTTGCTTACTATTTTTTTTCGGACATTCTTGCTATCTGTTTTCTCTCTGAATTGCACACTGATCTCTACTAGAGGCAGACAGCAGTACTATAAATATATTTTATTCTATTTACGTACTTTTATATTGTAGACAGTTCTAAGAAAATTAGATTAGACTAATATGTCTATACACTGAACAATTCCCAGGACCCATAGAAATGATCAGCCTTTTGGGGATGAAAACAGATATCGTAGCTTTCTCTGACATCTCTCTCTAGGAGAGTTCACCTCATTAACTGTATTATCTCCCCTATTTTTTCCTGATGTGCAGCTTGAAAATCTCCTACTGCTGCTGCTATGATCTGGCCTCTGTACCTGTTCACTGATTTTTGCTGGGCAAAGAAGGTCATTCCACCTCATAATATTCAAAACTAATTAGAATTACCTAAATAACTTTACCAAGAATCTAAAGAAAATGGAGAACTTAACAAAAGTATAATAAATGCATCCATATAGAGATTCCCAATCCTGACATTACAAATCTGGATAGAGATCATCTCTTTTAACCTAAGCTTCTTCCTTCCTTCTTTCCTATTTTGAAATGCTAGAAACCACACTTGCAGCAATCTAAAAGGTTAAGGTTAAGGAATAACTTCTGACAGGCACCTCTAAGAGTTTCACTGGAATTCTTAGTTCTCTCCAAAGCCTATTTCTCACTCTTCTCTCTGACTGCAGCCAACAAACCAGTCCTTAGGATCTGGCACTCGATTTTTTTCATTTGTTTAATCCACAAGTATTTTTCATTGTTTTGAGCAATTGTCAAAAAATTATGATCATGACTCTGGAGGATTTCACAATCCGGTATGTGGTTTCTCTGCCTCCTAGCACTTATAGAAAGAAACTTCCTCCCCAACCTCTTTTCAGAATTTTTTTCCTGAGTTTAAAGTCAGACTGCACACATTCTTTCTTGAGTATCAAGAATATAAAATAAGATAAGTTGTAACCATTGACTTTCAGTAGTTGACTTAGGAGGAGGGAAGACCTACATTATGTCATAATTGTCAATGGATATATGTGGGGACTGTGGTATCATGTGTGCAGTATACCAAGGGAAGGAGTAGACAAGCATCTACTCTAACATTGAGGGAAGAAATGGTGCACCCTGGGGTGTGGAGATGATTTCTTGAAATAATGTAAAGAATGAAAATGAACTGGCTACCAAAGGGGCCTTAGTAGGAAAAAAAAGAGGAATTTCAGATATAGGGTACAGCACACCCAAAGGCAAAAATATGTGAAGCAGTGCGGCAGAATAAACATTCTAAAACTATGAAGACTACACCCTAAACAACTGCTCCCTACAGAAGATTCTTCTAGAATATTTGTTGAAACAAAAATTTTCGATGCTCTACCTCACCTCAAGCTTGTGATTCAGAAGATCTGGTTAAGGGCCCTAGAATTTTGAATATATGTCCAGATGATATTAATGTTAATGGTCTAAATATCATAATTAGAATCAGTATAGGCAACAATGACCTACACTGCAAAGAAATGCCATCGTGAAATTCAGACTCTGTATCAACCACATCAATGCACAATCCAAGTTATCATGTCTGGCATCTCCATGTTCTCAATATAATGAAATTCAATCTGAGTAAAGTACAATACAGAAACTCTGGCCAAAGCTTAAGGGTCACTTTATAAAACAATGGAAAAATAACTTATTGAACAAATGAATGTGTTAAAGGACATTCGAAGAGAAATTATTAATTTACATTTTAAAGGAATAGATTGCTTTATAGTGTGGTCTCATTAAAAAGGGATGTACATGTACTAATTATAAATCATTTTTATTTTCTCATTAAAGGATACCTTCTACCAGATGATACTCGTTTATCTTGTTTCTGCTTTTATGTGAACACCCCAAAACTAAAACCATTCTCCCCAAAGTAGATGGCAATCAGGAAGCTTGACCACTACATAAACATCTCCCAATATCCTCTCAACTGAGTAGGGAGGGGCTGAGTCAAAGTCCTTGAACTATATATTGATTCTTGTCCTGGATGATTTCATTAAAGATATTTCCAAAGAGATATACACACCACTTTTGTAATTTGTTGTATTGTTTAAGAATTCATGAGCTCCTGATGTTTTTCTTCAGTATGAAGATTTTTCTCTCAGTTGATGTTTCCAGGTAAATATTGTGAAAATATGTTTAGGGCACTGTAAATGATGTCCCAATGGAAAAACACAGCCTGAACTAATGAGTAAAAAGGGCTGTAAATGAGATAAACAGAGAACAGGATCTTTATGAGATATACACAAATTTGGCATTTTGAAGCCCAAATTGTATGTATCTTTTGAAAATGTTTCTATTTCCAAAGGCAGAATTTAGTACTTTAGAAGTATTAAAGATTATATACCATTTAAACAATTCTTCTTTCAATACTACTGGATATTATGTGAATCTGGTTGGCCCTGGGATGATAAAACTTCTATTTAAATTAAAAACCAAGCTCATGTGGAGGAGAAAGGATTCTTCATAGACTTATCACATTATACTGAAAGGATCAGCGCTATTTACACAGAAGATATGACCGAGTGGCATTTGATAGCTAAACAAATGTTAAGTGATTGAGTGAAATAAAACACAAAATATAATTTCATGCCATTGTAACTGTCCATATGTGCATGACCTGATCATTCTGCACATTAAGGTGTAATTTATAAATTAAAATATAAACATCTAATTTATAATCATTAATTTATTAAGAGAAAGAAACAAATTAAGAGACAAATACAAAAGTTTAAGAATTATTTCCAATTTGAGAATTATTTTTCAAACTTTTCCATGAACCATGAAATAATGTTTAATCCGTTATGCAGTTTTACCTCTTCACTATTATGCAAAGCCACAAGCTTTCTTCAGAGGAACTACATTTGAATGTTAATTTTGCTGATGTACTTCAAAGCATTAACTGGATATACTCCTGTTTATAGTATATGTTGTTTAAAACTAGCAAAAATAATGATTATGCTACAACAGGTACTTATTAAAAGTTTGGTGATAAAGACCCAAAATGCCCAGATTAAAAGTAACGTTTTGTGTCATAAAATATAATGGAAATCACCACAACTCCAAACGAAGATGCCAGCATGATAGAGCCTGTGCTTAATTTTCTTCTTCAAGCACTCCCATGAGACTTGATAACAGGTAAAGACACTGAAAAATATGAAACGTGCACGTTCTCTACTGATCCTGAGAGGCATTTACCGAAGACATAAACAAAAGGCAAAAAGAAGAGCCTAGATCTGCATCAAAAGGCTTCTGGCCCATTCTAAAGAACATTGTACTTCAGTTTCTACTTTTCAAATTGATTATTACAAAGAGGCAATAAGTCTGCTGTTTTATTTCTTCCTTACTAAGTAATCTTCAATGCATATATTTTCCTTAAAAAGACTGAATATTTTCAAAAAAATATCAGTTGGAGTTTTCTTCTCATTGGCAGACCTATGGAGTAAAGTGATCTATTATAGAAGTCTGTATCATCATTTCCATTGAAACAATAATCTGAGTTTCTCAGTTGTAAAGAATGATATATTTGGAGGAACTCTCCACCATCAATTGAAATTGGTTTAGAATTAGATGAAATGTGATTTAATAAAAGAACTTGTTTCTGAAAAAACTCAAATGAATAAAGAGGGCCTATGTTCCTGAATGAGGACATTAAGAAGCAATGTGCATGAAGTAGAGCAACTGGAACTCTCATATATTGCTAGTTGAAATAAAAATTGGTACAATCACTTTGGAAAACTGTTTCGTAGTATCTACTAAATCTAAATAAATATATACATATCATATGACACATCAGCTCATTCCCAATAAAAATGTGTGTTTATGTTTACAAAACTATGAACAAGAATGTTTATAGAGAAATATTCAAAATAATAAAAAGTGGAAACCAAGACAAATGTCCATCAGTAGTAGATCCGATAAATGATTGGGTTATGTTCATATAATAAAATATAACAAAACAATCAAAATCAAACTATTGCTATGTGCAATATATGTAAATATGGTATGATTCCATTTATATAAAATTCCCAAACAGGCAAGATTAATCTATGTTGCAAGAGGTCAAGAAAGCAATTAACTTTGGGTAGCGTTTTGACTGAGAGGATATGAAGAAGCATAATGAGCTGTAAATAAATGTTCTATATCTCCATGTAGGTAAAAATCCATCAAGCTTAAAATCTGTGCATTTTACTATTTATAAATTTATAATAACTTGTAAATTATTGTAAGTTAAGAAAGGACAATTAAAAAGCAATGTGCTTGAACCTTGGCAAGACATATCTTGAGCCAGTTAATATATAATACTATAGCCTCAGTTGTTATAAGAGGTTAATAAAAGATATCTTTCTTTTAATAAGGGACATTAAGTAACAAACTGGATGGTATATTTGATTATGGTTTTTCAAAAGAAACAAACTTTATTAACTTAAAAAAAGTAAATTTATTTACGTAAATTACACAGCATCGTATTTCCACTTATTTTTTAAGTAAAAAAAGGTTTTTATTCATTGTTCATTCATTCATGCAATAAATAACGAGAACTTATTATTTTCCAAGAATCTATTTCTTCGGAAAAATGTTTTTTAATTTAGCTATAAGAAACAAACAATTACAAGTAATGTTTACATTTTTAAATATTTCATATTAAATGTCTGTTAAAATTTTTCTATTCCTTTCTTATGTTCCATTATCCTATTAAATAGAGCTTTTAGTTTGAAGAGTAAATATAGAATATAAACATATTCAAACATACTTACACCTCTCTCTCTCTCTCTCTCTCTCTCTCTCTCTCTCTCTCTCATTCATTTGCATTTACATATATGTGGAAATGTTTAGAAAATGTGAAAAAAATTCATCGTAAAAGCAGCTTAGATATACTTTTGTCATATGGGTTTGTCTTAAGACTCTCAATGCATTTTTTAAACACCTAAGTAAGGGACTTCACATATTTTAGGTAATCTCCATGGATCAATTTTACTGCTTAATAATTTTGTTGTTTATCTCAATTTGGCAGATGCCCGACCTTGATTTTTAGTGCTTTGTATCAAGTTCTATGAAATGTAAAAGCTGGATAATAACAGTTATTGGAAGTCAAGCTAGTTATCATTTGTTAGAATTTATATCCCATACCGAATTCTAATTTTGGCTCTCTTTGGTATGTAATTCAGGCTGACATATCAATGAAATATTGGAAAAGGTAATTATATTCATAACTGTTTGGAGAAGTTTTCGGTTGGGAAAAAGACTAGATCTGGGTGGTGGGAATAAAATAAATTCAATGTGTTATCTACTCAATTAAATTTTATGCTATTATTAAAGTCAGTTATTGAACACCTACTATGTGCAGAGGATTCAAAAATATGGGTCACACATCACCAGGTCTATGGAGCAAATAATTAATTGAACAGAGGGGAAAATTATTAAATTGGGTCAGAAATTATGGGAGCAAAAGGGAGTTTGGTGTTAATCTTATTGTGAGTCAAACTATTAAATATTCAACTCCTAATCTTTATATTACTTTTACACTCTGCAGTACCAGATCAAAACTGATAATTGCAATTAGATTCTACTTTCATTCTAATGACTCCTCCATCTGCTTTTCCAGTTTAATTTTCTCTGGCCTTGAAGTGAAACTTTTAACAGGGACATGGGAAGAAGGAACAAATTTGTGGCGAAAGACTATTAGTTCTATTTAAAACATATTGAGGTAAGTACAGAGAGAAATTCAAGTGAAGGTCAAACGAAAAAGGAACACAGATGTAGCGATCAATATTACATTAAAAGTGGTGATGTCAGGAGAGGCAGAGCAAGGATCTCGACAAAGCCAGTATTCCCCATAAAAGCAGTGAGGTTGTTGGCAAAAAGAAATGTCAAAATCAGCATTTCAGAACTCGAGATATTAACCAAAAGTTTGAGGCGCGTTTATTAATGAAAAATGACTAAATCTCACGAAGAACACTGAGCTCTCTGACATTTTAACTTTCACTAATCCAATTTCAACTATCCCATACTTAAATGATAACCAACAGCCTAGCTGACATTGAAGGGGACAGAATGTGTTAGGAGCCCTTCCTTCCTTCCTTCCTTCCTTCCTTCCTT
>NW_006443145.1:345994-351957 GCF_000325575.1 Pteropus alecto
ACATCTGTATATTCTATTGTGTGATTACCACCCAAAGTCCAGTTTCCTTCGGCTACCATATATTTGATCCCCTTTACCCACTTCACCCTCCCCCTACCTTCCTATATTTGACCCTCTTTACCATGCCTACCTCTCCCCTCCTCTCCCACTCCCTACCCTCTGGTAACCACTAGTCCATTGTCCGTGTCCCTAAGTCTCTTTGTCCTGTTCATTTGTTGCTTTTAGGTTTATATCCCACATATATTTCATTTTCAACTTTTTCTGTCTGGCTTATTTCGCTTAGCATGATTATCTCAAGGTCCATCCACATTGTTGCAAATGGCAGTATTTCATATCTTCTTATGGCTGAATAATATTCCATTGTATATATGTACCATAGCCTCTTTATTCAATTCTCTATTGTAGGACACTTCAGTTGCATCCATCTCCTGGCCACCGTGAATAATGCTGCTATGAACATAGGTGTGCAAATATCTTTTCAGATATGAGTTTTCAAGTCTTTGGGGTAAATACCCAGTAGAGGGATAGCTGAATCATATAGTAGATCAATTCTTAGTTTTTTGAGGAATCTCCATATTTTTTTTCATAGTGGCTGTACCAATTTGTAGTCCCACCAGCAGTGTGTGAGGGTTCCTTTTCCTCTGCATCCTCTCCAACATTTGTTATTACTAGTCCTGTTGATAACAACTATTCTAACAGGTTTGAGATGATATCTCATTGTAGTTTTGATTTCTGTTTCCCTCATAGCTAGCAATGTTGAGCATCTTTTCATATATTTGTTGGAAAATTGTATATCCTCTATGACCAAGTGTTTGTTCAGATCCTCTTCCCATTTTTTGGTTGGATTGTTTGCTTTTTTGTTGTCGCTGAGTTGTATGAGTTCTTGGTATATTTTGGATATTTGGCAATTATCGGAGGCATTGCTTACAAATATATTTCCCAGTTTGGATGGTTGTCTCTTTATCTTGTTGACAGTTTCTTTGCTGTGTATAAGCTTTTTAGTTTGATGTAGTCCCATTCATTTATTTTTGCTTTTATTCCCTGGCCTTTGAGATCAAATTCATAAAACTCTCTTTAAGTCCAAGATCCATGAGTATAGTTTTTGTATTCTTCTATGCATTTTATTGTTTCAGGTCTTATATTCAGATCCTTAATGCATTTTGACTGAATTTTGGTATGTAGTCTAGTATCATTCTTTTGCAGGTGTTTTTCCAGTTTTCTCAGCACCATTTTTCAAACAGGCTTTCTTTCTCTACTGTATGTTTTTGGCTTTTTTGTCAAAAATTATTTGTCCATATAAATATGGATTTACTTCCGGACTTTGAGTCTGTTCCACTGGTCTGTATGTCTGTTTTTCTATAAATACCATTCCATTTTGATTACTGTTGCTTTGTAGTATAATTTGAATTCAGGCAAAGTAATGCCTCCAGCATCGTTCTCTTTCCTCAGGATGGCTTTGGCAGTTCAAGGTCCTTTGTACTTCCATACACATTTGATAACTTTTTGTTCTATTTCTTTAAAAACGCTGATGAGATTTTGATGGTAACAGCATTACATCTGTATAATGCCTTAGACAATAAGGTCATTTTAACTATGTTGATTTTTCCAAAACCAAGAACAAGGAATATCTTTCCATTTCTTTGTATCTTCTTGGATTTCTTTTAATGGGGTCTAGTAGTTTTCATTATATAGTTCCTTCACTTGTTTCGTTAAATTTATTCCTAGGTATTTTAAACTTTTTGTTGCAATTACAAAAGGAATTATTTTTTCACTTATTTTTCTGACACTTCATTATTAAAGTATAGGAACGCTATAGATTTTTGAATGTTGATTTTGTATCCAGATAATTTACTGTATTTGCTTTTTGTTTCTAGTAGTGTTCTTGTGGAATCTATAGGGTTTTCTATATAGATAAATCTGCAAATAGTGACAGTTTGATTCCTCATTTCCTATTTCAATGCCTTTTATATCTTTCTCTTGCCTGATTGAAATTGTTAGGATCTCCAATGTTATATAGTGGAGATAGTGGACAGCCTTGTCTTATTCTTGACCTTAGAGGGAAGGTTTTTAGTTTTTCACCATTAAGTATAATGTTGGCTGAGGGTTTGTCACAAATGGCTTTTATTATGTTAAGGTACTTTCCTTCTATACCGATTTTGTTAAGTGTTTTGATTATAAATGGATGCTGTATCTTCTTGAAGGCTTTTTCTGCATCTATTGACATGATCATATGATTCTTATTTTCTAATTTGTTTATGTAGTGTATCACATTAATTGATTTGCATATGTTGAACCATCCCTGGAGCCCTCGGATAAAGCCTACTTGTTCATGGTACATCATACTTTAAATATGTTGCTGTATTCGGATCCCTTGTAACTTATTTAGGATTTTTATATCCGTGTTCGTGAAAGATATTGGTCTGCAGTTTTCTTTCGTGTGTGTGTGTGTTATCCTTACTAGGTTTTGGTATCAGGTTAATATTGGCCTCATAAAATAAGTTGGGAAGTATTTCCTCCTCAATTTTTTTGGAAGAGTTTGAGGAGAATAGGTATTAAATCTTCTTTGAATATTTGGCAGAATTCACTTCTGAAGCCATCTGGTCCTGGACTTTTACTTTTTGGTAGGTTTTTAATGATTGTTTCAATTTCCATTCTGCTAATTGCACTATTAAGGTTTTCCAGTTCTTCTTGATTCGATCTAGGAAGGTTCTATTTTCTAAGTACTGGTCCATTTCTTCTAGGTTATTAAATTTGGTGTTATATACTTTTTCATAGTATTCTTGTATGATCCTTTGTATTTCTGCAGTGTCTGTCATAATTTCTCCTCTTTCATCCCTGATTTTGTTTATTTGTGTCCTTTCTCTTTTTTCTTTAGTGAGTCTATCCAGGGGTTTGTTAATTTTATTAATTTTCTCAAAACTTTCTCGAAGAATCAACGTTGTTGCATTTATTTTTTCTATTTTTTTTTGTTTTCAATTTCATTTAATTCTGCTGTAATTTTCATTATTTATTTCCTTCTGCTGACATTAGGTTTTATTTGTTCTTTCTTTTCTAGTTTTTTTATGATGAAGTGTTATGTTGTTTTTTTGAGCTTGTTCATCCTCTTTGAGATAGGCCTGCAATGACATGAACTTTCCTCTAATGACCGCTTTTGCCTTAGATATGTTGTACTATCATTATCATTTGTTTCTATGTATTCTTTATCTCTCTTTTTATTTCTTCTCTGACCCAATTATTCTTCAGTAGCATGTTGTTTCATATCTATATATTTGTGTTTCTTCCCACTTTCTTTTTACTGTCGATCTCTAGTTTCAAAGCATTATGATCAGCAAATATGGTTGGTATGATTTCAACCCTCTTATATTTGTCGAGGCTATCTCTGTGTCCCAGTAGTGCTCAATCCTTGAGAATGTTCGATGTGAAATAGAGAAGATTGTATAAGCAGCTGTTTGAGGATGAAAGGCTCTGCCAATGTCAGTTATGTCCAGTTGGTATAATGTTTCATTTAAGGATGTTATTTTCTTATTGATTTTCTTTTTGGATAATCTGTCTATATTCGACAGTGGAGTATTTAGGTCCCCTACTATGAAAGTGTTTTGATCTGTTTCTCTCTTTAGTTCTGTTAGCAATTGCTTTACATATTTTGGGGCTCCCTGATTGGAAGCATAAATATTAATAAATGTTATGTCTCGGTGCATGATTCTCTTTACTATTATAAAGTGTCCCTCGGCATCTTTCTTTAACATTTTTATTTTAAAGTCTATTTTTTATGACATTAGTACAGTTACTCCCGCTGTTCTCTGACTATCATTTGCTTGAAATAACATTTTCCACCTTTTCACTTTGTGTCTATATTTGTCTTTGGAGCTGAGATGTGTCTCCTGGAAGCAGCATATTGTTGAGTTTTGTTTCTTGATTCATTCTGCAACTCTGTGCCTTTTTATTGGTGAATTCAGTCCATTTACATTTAGGGTGATTATTAAAATATGAGGTCTTTTTATAGCCATTTTATCTTTTGTTATCTGGTAGCTCGATATTTCCATTGCTTCCTTGTCTTTGTTTTTCTGTTTTCTTAATTTTGCTTGGATTTTGTGGGCTTTCCCTCTGATCCTTCTAGTTTTATGTTATATACTTCAGTTCTGTAATCTTTGGTGTGTGGTTATCATTATGAATATGTAAAGGATAGTTATATATATACAGTTTTCCATTTTCTTTTGCGTATGCCCTATCTCCACTTCCCTTTGTGAATCTGAGTCTTTGAACCCTCCCCTTTTCAGTCATTGTTGTCTCAATTTGTCCCTATGTATGCTGAATGTTTATTACTATCTTGCTATATAGTAAATCTCTTCTTATTGTTAAGCTTATAATGCCTATTCTTAGTAAGGGTTGCCCTCCTCTGCTTCTATTTACCTGCTAGTCATCTTACTCCTAATTATGTATCTTTTTTGTCATTTTATTTTAGGTAAGCTAACCCTTTTCAGTATTTCCTATAATGCAGCCCTTGTGGTGGAGAATTCCCACAATTTTCGTATGTCTGGAAAGGTCTTTATTTCTCCTTCATATCTAAAGGAGAGTTCAACGGGATACATTATTCTTTGCTGGTAGGTACTTTCATTTGATAGTTTGAATATTGGATTCCACTCCTTTCTGCCTGGTAAGGTTTGTGTTGAGAAGCCCAATGATAATTTAATGGGTTTTCCTTTATAGGTTATCATCATCTTTTTCTTGGCTGCCCTGAGAATTCTGTTTTTGTCATTGATTTTTGATAATTTTAATACAATATGTCTTGGTGAAGGCCTTTTTGGGTTGAGATAATTGTGTGTTTTGTCGACTACTTGAATACTAAGCTCCAGCTCATTTCTTTCATTTGGGAAATTTTTGTCAACTATTTATCTGAAAATGCTTTCTAATCCCTATTCCTTTTCTTCCCCTTTGAGAATGCCCATTATTCTTATGTCTCCTCTCCCAATGATATCAGCTAGTTCTCGTATTTCTCTTTCATTATTTTTCATTTTTTGGTTTCTCTCTTCCTCTTTTTGATTTATTTCAAGATTTCTGTCTTCAATATCATTGATCCATGTCTCCATTTGGTCAGCTCTATTTCTCAAGCTTGCTCTTTCATTTTTCAACTCTTGCATGTGTTCTTCATCTCCAGAAGTTCTATTCTGTTCTTTTTGAGGGTTTCAATCTCTTTGCTAAGGAACTCATTCTGCTTATCTAGTTGTTGTTTTGTTTTGTTTTTTCCATTCCTGAAATTGTTTATATGACTTGTTTTAGATCTCACTGAGTTCTTTCAGAATTACCATCCTAAGTTATCTGTCATTTATGTTGCATATTTCTATGTGTGTAAGCTTATTTTCTGGAGATTTTTCTATTTCTTTCTGAGCTGCCTTGTCACCTTTGTTGTCTATGATGTTTAATGGGCTATTTTCTCTGCCTAGGCATTAACGGAAATGTATTCTGCTTTTTTTCCAGAAAGAAGATTTATTATATAAAGGTGTCTCTTTATTCTGTTACAAAGAAATTTTTTTTTCTTTTGGTTTCCAGTAGGTGGCGTCTAAGCCTCTTGGATCCCTGCTTTATATAAAGCTTTAATAATGCCCTTTTTTTCTTATAGATGTTCAATTGCGCTCTCTAACCTCAGTCTCAGTCCCTGTGTTAGCGACAGTTTCTGTAGCATTTGCTCAGATTCCCCTGGGGTTCCGTAGTTTTTATTCTCAGTGGATATTCTCAGTTGGGAGGGAGTGGCACTCTGGTTTGGGAAATGGGGCCTGCAGCTCACCCTTGCATTTTGCAATCACAGCTGGTAATAATCAACTGTTTTTTTTTTTCTGTCTCCACTTCTATGTCATCCCCACTTCTCTTCTTTTTGCCTTGATGCCTGGGCACTACCACTGGCCACGTGGAGCTCATAGCTCTCTCAGGCAAGGTTGTTCTGAGAACACATCACACTTTCTCCCTTC
>NW_006443145.1:353314-355290 GCF_000325575.1 Pteropus alecto
AAATTATTTTATGAAATGGAAAGAAAAAAAAAGTATGGTAGCAATACTTATATCACATAAAGTAGACTTTGAAACAAAGGAAATAAGAGCCAAAGAAGGTCAGTTCATAATGATAAAAGATCAATACAGCAAGAGGATATAACCCTTATAAACATTGATGAACTCAACATAGGAGCACTTGAATATATAAAGCAAATATAGACTGACATAGAGGGACAGATTGACACGTAGGGGACTCTAACACCTTATTGACACCAATGAACAGATCTTCTGTACAGAAAATCAACAAAGAAATAGTTACCTTAAATGATTCCCTTGACTAGATGGATTTAATTCATATTTTTAAAACATTTCATTGCAAAGTGGCAGAATATACATTCTTTTCAAGTGCACAAAATACATTTTCCAAGGTAGAACAAATTTCAGGGCAAAAAATGAGTCTTAATAAATTTAAAGAGAATGAAATCATATCATGCATCTAGCCCCATCACAATTGTATGAAATTAGAAATCAATTACAAGAGAAAAATGAAAAACACAGACACATGGAAGCTAAGTCACATGCTACTAAACAATGAATGGGTTAACAGTGAGATCAAGGAAAAAATTTTAAAAATACTTTGAGACAAATGAAAATGAATACACTGTGAACAAAAATCTATGGAACACAGCAAAAGCAGTACTAAGGGGGAAATTCATAGCAATACAGGTTTGCCCAAGCAAATAAGAAAAAAACAAACTCAAAAAAGACAACTAATTTTACATCTAAAGTAACCAGAAAAAATAGAAAACAAAGCCCAAAGTTAGTAGATGGAAGGAAATAATAAAGATCAGAGCAGAAATAAATGAAATAGAGTATAATAAAACAATACAAAAGATCAGTGAAACTAAGTGCTGATTCTTAAAAAAGATAAAGAAAATTGATAAACGTTTAACCAAACTCATCAAGAAAAAAAGAGACAGGACTCGAAGAAATATAAAAATGAGAGAGGAGAAATGACAACTAACACCACAGAAATACAAAGGATTATGAGACAACACTATAAAAAATTATATGTCAACATATTGGACAATTTGGAAGAAATCGATATATTCCTAGAAACATATATACTTCCAAGACTGAATCAAGAAGAAATAGATGAGAGTGACTTCAGAAGCATGACAGAGAGATGTCTCCGTATCTCTCCCCTTGGAATAACAATACACTGAACATCTACAACTCAACAGATAACACGCAACCTGCACACAAGCACGTCTGAGTGAATGATGGAACTTCTGGCCCAATAGCAAACTTAGGAAATAGAGCTGACCAAATGGAGGAAAGGATCAGAAAAAAAAAAGGCATTATTAGTTTCAAAGAAGACCTGAGTTTTAATCTGAGTTTTTACTTCTGAGTTTTTTTCAGAAGTACCATCCTGAATTTTCTGTCATTTAAATTGCATATTTCTATTTCTTTAAGCTTATTTTCTGGAGGTTTTTCTCTCTCTTTCTGTGCTGCCTTGTCACCCTGGTTGTTCATGGTGTTTGATGGACTATATCAAAGATAGAAATCTAGAAATAATTCAGAAGAAAGAAGAGAGAGATCAAAGAATAAAACATAATGGACGAGAAATACATGAACTAGTTGACACCATCAGGAAAGACAACATATGAATAATAGATATTCCAGAAAAAGAAGAAAAGGAGAAGGGATAAGAGAGCATATTCAGACAAAATAGTTGATGAGAATTTCCCAAATCTAAGGAATGAGCTAAAGCTTTGATGGTATGAAATATTCAAAGTGATAGAAAGAACAATCCAAGAAGCTAACAGAACACCCAATTATCTCAACCCAAAAAGGCCTTCTCCAAGACACATTATATTAAAATTATCAGAAATTAATGACACAGAAAGGATTCTCAAGGCAATCAGGGAAAACAAGACAATGACCTATAAAGGAAAACCCATTTAAATTATCTTCAGATGTCTCAGCACAAA
>NW_006443145.1:355334-355744 GCF_000325575.1 Pteropus alecto
ACCGAATATTCAAACTATTAAATGGAAGGAATTACCAGCCAAGAATAATTTTTCCAGCAAAGCCCTCCTTTAGATATGAAGGAGAAATAAAGACCTTTCCAGACATACAAAAATTGAGGGAATTCTCCACTACGAGGCCTGCATTACAGGAAATATTCAAAGGGGTCAGCTCTCTTGAAACAAAATGACAAAAACATATATAACTATGAGTAAGGCAACTAGCAGGCAAAGAGAAGCAGATGAGTGCAACTCCTATCAAGAACACAATATTATAAGCTTAAGCAATAAGAAGAGAATGGCTATTGCAATATAGAAATGAATGTTCAACATACATAGGGACAAATTTAGACAACAATAACAGAAAAGAGGAGGATTCAAAGATCCAAATTTGCAAAGGGGAATGGAGCTGA
>NW_006443145.1:355760-390270 GCF_000325575.1 Pteropus alecto
GACTACTACATATATACATATATACATATATACATACATACATACACACATATATGTCTGTGTGTAACTGGTAGTTACAAACTAGTCACAGTTCATGTAAAGTACAGCATATGTGTGTCTGTGTGTACACACTATCCTTTACATAATCTTAATGGTAACTACACACCAAAGATTCAGAACTGAGATACATAACATGAAAGAAGAAGGACCAGAGGGAAATCCACAAAACTCCATTAAATTAAAATAAGAAACAGAAACGCAAGGACAAGGAAGGCAGATTAAGAGACTGGGTGAAAAATGTGAAGAGATTAAGAAGTACAAACTGGTAGTTGCAAACTAGACACAGTGTATGTAAAGCATAGCATAGGGACTAAAGTCAATAATTTTGTAACAACTATGTATAGTGATCAGTAAATACTAGACTAATTGGGGGGATCACTTCATTAATTAAATAAATATAAATGTCTAATCACTATGCTGTACACACGAAACTAATATAAAACAATATTTAATGTCAACTGTAATTGGATAAAAAAATTAAGTTTAAAAAAGCAATTAAATTAAATGTAAGTTAAAAGAAAGACACCATATTCATTTTTTGGTAAACTTAGTATTGTTAAAATGTCAATATTCCTCAAATTGATCTACAGAATCAAATCAATCCCTATCAAAATCCTATCTGGATATTTTGTAGTGGTTTACAAGACAATCCTTAAATTTATATGGAATTACAAGGCATGCTGATTAACCAAAAGAATTTTGAAAAAGGAAAAATTTGAATATTCACAATCAGCTCGATTTCAAAATCAACCAGCAAGCTACAATAATCAAGACCATGGTACTGACATAAGAATAGACGTATGGACCAATATAATAGAAGTAAAATCCAGAACTAAACTCTTGCATTTACAATCAATTGATTTTCAATAAAAGTGCCAAATTAATTCAATGGGAAAATTACAGTCTTTTTCAAGAAATGGTACTGGTACAAATGGATATTCACATACAGAAGAATGAAGGCGAGCCCTTACCTCATATCATATACTAAATTAACTCAAAATGGATCAAAGACCTAAGTGTAAGCTAAAGGTATAAAATCCTTAGAAGAAAATAGAGTAGTAAATATGAATGATCTCAGATTTGAAAATGAAATCTTAAATACGATACCAAAAGCAGAAGCATCAAAAGAAAAAAAATAGATAAATTGGACCTCACTAAAATTAAAAAACATTTATGCTCAAAGAACACTACTGGGAAAGTAAAAAACAAGCTACAGAATAAGAGAATATATTTGGAAATCACATATCTTACAACGGAGTAGTATCCAGAATATATAAAGAATCCTTACAACTCAACAATAAAAAAATAACCCAACTTAAAAATGGACAAAATATCTGAATAAAGATATTTTATTATATAATATAATGAAGATTTAGAAATGGCTAATCAGCACATGAAAAGATGATCAACATCATTAGTCATTAGGGAAATGTAAATCAAAGCTGCAAAGAGATATTTTTTTACACCCACTAGAGTGGCTATAATAATAGTAAAAAAACACACACACACACAACAAGTGTTGGAAAGGATATGGAGAAATTAGAATCCTCATACACTTCTCATAGGAATGTAAAATGGCAGAGCTGCTTTGGAAAATGGTTTAGCACTTTTCCAAAAAGCTAAAAATTGAGTTAGTATGTGACCTAGAAATTTATATATATATATGAATTGAAAATATATATCCATACAAAAACATGTAAATGAATTTTCATAGTAGCATTATTCCTCATAGCCAAAAATGGAAACAACCCAAAGTTTCATAAACTGATAAACTGATAAACAAAATATAATAGAACCATACAATGAAATATTATTCAGCCATAAAACATGAAATTCTAATACATGTTACAACATGGACGTATCTTGAAAGCATAATGCTAAGTAAAGGAAACCAGACACAAAGGCCACATATTATATCATTCCATTTATATGAAATGTCTAAAATAGGCAAATACACAGAGACAGAAAGTAGATCAATGGTTGACAGAGAATGTAGGGAAGGAAGAATGGGGAGTGACTACTAATGAGTACAGGGTGGGATTTTTTGTCGGGGGGGTGATGTAAATATTCTGAAAGTAGATAGTATTGGTGGGTGCAGAACTCTGTGAATATACCTAAAAGTACAGAATCGCATATTGCAAAAAGGTGAATTATATTGCATGTGAATTATATTTTATTTTAAAAATTAAAAAAAACTATATTAAATTTACATGGTACATCAGCAAGAGAAATCATATTAAGAGAAAAGAGAAGAGTGGAGAGAACAAAACCTTCACTAGGAGAGTTAGAGGAATCAAAGCAAAAAACAGAGAAAGAGAAGGAAAACAGAGAAATTGCCATAAGAAGCCAGAAAAGGGTAAAGTGCGAATAAGGAAGGGATGGTCATCAGGATAAAACTTCAACGTGGGAGAGGAGGTAAAGTGAAAAAGGCATTTGATTGAACAATTATGAAGTCCTTGAAATATGTCAAAAGAATAATTTCAGTGATATGGTGAGGGTGGTAGGAATGAATGAGTGAGGAGATATAAATAGTGTCAGTACTCCATTCTTAAGCACTTTGTTAGTAAAGAATAAGGATAAAATATAATGAGAAGTCAAAGGGGTGGCAATGTCATGGAAATATGTTAAGCATACAGGAGAATTCAGTATAACACAGATTTTCAACTGTGTGGGAGGTCACAGGCCCTGCATTGCTCAAAAGTCAACTATACATGAGTGAGTGAGGTACTGAGTAGAGAGGAAATTGTGGGATTAAACTTTTACCTGAGTGAATTCAGAAAAAGAAGTGCCATATGCTTTTCAGAGGTAAAAAATATGGGTTGAGAATACGGGCATTAGGAAACCATCATTAGGATTTTTTTCAGTACTTTCCAAAGTACAGTCCCTAGACCTTCCTGTGTCAAAATTAGCAGATTAGAAGTGCATTCCTGAGTCTCACTGAGATGTACTAAATCAGAATGGTTCATACTGAAAAGGCTGTATTTCAATTTGAGAATTTTGGCAAATAGACATTCAGTTGAAGGATAAATCAAAGAATTGGCAAGAAGGTTCAGCTTAGGTCAGGAATCTATAGAACAGTGGTTTTCAAACATTAGCATTCACCAGAATCACTTGGAGTGTATGTTGAACACAGAGTGCTGGGTCCCCTCCCCACAGTTTCAAATTCAGTAAGTCTGCAGGGAGGCCTAAGAATTTGCATTTCTAACAAATTCTTAGGTGATGTGGATGCAACTGGCTAATAAAGATATGAAAAGATATTCAATCTCATCAGTAATTAGGGAAGTGTAAATTAAAACTACAATGAGAGAGCATCTTTTACTCATTAGAATAACCATTATTATAAAGTGTGACCTTCACCAGTATAGAGGAAGACGATGGGTAAAAAGATAACCTCATACGATGCTTGTGGGTCTGTAAACTGGAACAGCCACTTGGGAGAGATTTTTGACAGTAAAATGAGAAAGGTGCTCACCCTATAACCTAGCATTTCCACTTCTGGTATACACCCTAGAGAAACATTGTAATGAATACAAGTGGACACACAAATAAATGTTTATTACAACATTGCTTGAAAGAGCAAGAAAAAAATACAAACCAAATGTTTATTAACAAATAAATGGATAAAATATAGTATTCTCATGCAACATATTTTATCTAAATATAAGGAACCAGAGCTATGTGATCCAATAAGGATAGTTCTAAAATGTTTGATATTAAATTTAAAATAAACAAGCTGCTGAATAAAATGTATAGAATTTTTTTCAAAACCCATAGAAATATTATATCTTGTTTCTGGATTTCTATTGATGTATGTAAAACTATTAAAAAGGATGACTATCAAACACATCATAGTGGCTGTCCCTGGGAAATGGAGAGGATAATGGGTCTGGATATATGGTCAAAGGGAAGTTCACATCTTACTATTTAAAAAAAATAAAAGGTGCATGTGTAACATGTTTGAATTTTTAAAATGTACACACATAAAAGACTAGAAGGAAATATAAAAATTATTAAATTTTAAAACCCGTGGCATAACATGGGTGTTTGTCATATATTATTCTTTTGAGAATTATGACTTTCTAAAGGAAAATTAAGTCTCTCAGCATTATTCCAGAAACATAATTGTTCTATCTGTCTTGGGGAAAGAAAAAAAATAAGGCTTCATTAGAAGTGTTCAAATGACCAGATTATACACTACATGTTCATGTTCTGTGATTGATCTAAACCTGTCCACACTGGTGCACATACTCTCAAGCTAGCTATGTGTACACCTTCTTCTGTGGAAATTCCAAAGGAATCTTTAGAGAGCAGTTACATTGCAAACTTAGTTATTGCATAAAGGAACAATTAAAGAGTGTAATATGAAGAAGCTAGCCACTCTAATAAAGACCAGGCTCCCAAAAGAAAAGCACAGAAGATAATAGAATATTTAGGTTACTTCTATTTCACACCATCCTACTTCCAGCTGGGCAGTTTCTTCTAAGGCACGCTGTTCTTGTCACCATTCTTGGAATAACTCTTGGGACTAGGTCTGACGCTCTGTCTGTGACTATAAACAACTCTACTTCTATAGATAGCACAACCACAGAATAATGACACTGCATTAGAGACATGAATCACAGCATAAATACTTTTTTTATTATGATAAATAAATCACTGGTTGTCTGTTTCTACAGGCATATGCAAAAAGTGCATTGGGCTTTCTATTTTTTATTATGCACTGGAACTGAAACTATCATTTGTTAAATAATATATGTTTTTAAAAATGTCTTGATGCCTGTAATGGAAGAAATGACAGGTGAATTTGCAGATCCTTGGGACAGGCATGGGTGACTCTGATAGATAAAGGCAGTAAAAGAGGAAAGCTTTATTCTATCTGAAGAGAAAAATGAGAGAGAGAGAGAGAGAGAGAGAGAGAGAGAGGTGCAAGATAGAAAAAGAACAATGGAAGGGAAGGGGGAAATTAAGCTAAAGGCATAATAGTTTCTGTAAGCATATCACTCTATGTTGAAATTAAAGAGGCAAAGAAGATGTCATTGGCAGCATCCTGTCAGTCTTTGGTGGGTTACACAGTCCTGCACTTAATAGAAGAGTATTGAGCCTTTGAGCCAATCAGTGTAAGCTAGCATACACCACAGTAACAAACAATCCCCAAGCCACAGTAGTCTAAAGGTTGATTTTTCACTTTTGAGACAATTCTAGAAGGATGACTTAGGGCTATGCTGTTGCCATCATCCTCACTTTGAATCTCAGGCTGATTGATCAGCCACTATTGTAGAATGTTACTAATCACCAAGGCAGAAGGAACAAAGAGCCTCATATGGGCTCTTAAAGCTTCTGCCTAAGGCAATTCACAAAATTTTTCCTAGCAATTTATTGGTCAAGATAAGTCATATGGCTAAGTTTGAAAACACAATGGGTCTTCTGCTCCTATAGTTCCCAGCTTGTTGTGCTAACATGTCCAGGTTCTAGAAAAGCCTCTCCTCATAATGAAAAACAAAATGTGAGGTTAAAATGAGGAACAGCGAAGTGATTTCAATGGTGGAAATTCCTTTTCTCTGTGGTATGGAAAAATCACAGCCTAGCTCATCCATGTACAGAAACAAAGATATTGTCAAAGAAGGCATAACTTTGGAGGAAAATGTCTGGGAAATACTAGTGAAAGTTAAAAAACCTAAAGGGCTTCATCTACAGAAGAATTTACCAAAGAGTCCTCCAAACCTACTCATCACACTTCCCACCACTAAGGGAGATATGAAATTATAGCCTGTTTAGGCAGAAAGGGATGTTTGAGCTTGAAACTCTCTTTTAAAATATGAAGAAACTGAGCTACAGAAATTAAGTAATTAACGTAATCAGTGGAGGCAGCACATGAACAAAGATGAGCCCATCCTCTTGGAAGTGCTATCCAGCCCACTTTCCCTCACCTACCACTTGCCATTATCTCAAAGGATCTTTGTATTTAAAATAATCAATTTTATTCTGTCCCATTTAGGAAAAGAGCACATCCTTCCTTCTAGAGGCTTCGGAGTCTCAGGCCCCACCCCTCCTAACTGCTTGAGGAAGAGTTCCTTCATCAGTTCATCTTTTCTCCAATATCTGCTGTCTCTCCTTCCTAGAGTCTATTTCTCTTTTATTTAACTTTCAGACGTTGAGAATGAGTGGTCCACATCTGGTTGACATAATTTGCAAGGAGTCTTCTGTTGGTAGCCTCATAAAGAGAAGATTCAGGAATTCCACCATTGTATTTTCCAGATTGTCTTCATTCCTGACCCTCCCAAGTTACTCCAAAATCTCTCTCAAGTCCAACTTTCCATCCTAAGGACTTCCTGATATTCCTTTAATAAACAGTTTTCCCTTAAGTTAATCAGAGCTGGTTTCTGATGTTTATAACCAGGAACCTGTCTAATACCCTCTCCATTACTCACAGCCAGTATAATAAAGCTCAGATATAAATCCCCAAATCCAAAGCCCTTTAACTTCCAACTTACTATGTTAGCAGTCACACCAATACTTCATGTATCTTAGCTTAGGTTGCCTATGTGGAATCTAAAGAACAAAATAAATGAACAAATGAAACAAAACCACTAATAGATACAGAGAACAAATTAATGGTTGCCAGAGGGGAATGAGGTTGGGGGTTTTGAGGGCTGGGTAAAAAAACCCCAGCAGGTTTGGAAAATACAAAATTGGTAGTTGCAAGGTAGAACAGGGATATAAAGTACAGGATAGAGAATATAGTCAATAATATTGCAACAACTGTGGGTGGGTACAAGACTAATTGAGGGGATTATCACATAAATTGTATAAATGTCTAATTATTATGCTGTACACTTGAAAATAATATAAAATAATCTTGAATGTCAACTGTAATTGAGAAAAAAAGGATTAAAAATTGTCCATTGGTTTCTCAGATCACTCAGAATAAAAGCCAAAGTCATTACTATGGTTTTTAAGGTCACGATCTATCTAGTACTCTTTATCATTCTGATCTCTACTTCTACTACTCTTAACCTTGCTTACTCTATTCCAGCATACTGTCTCCCTTGATGTTCCCTGAATATACAGACACGTGACACCATAAAAGAGCATTTGCACTATCTGGTCTCTCTGCCTGAAATAGGCATCCTTCAGATATATATTTGGCTCTCACATTCGTCAGGTTTTGCTCAACTGTCATTTTCTCAGATTTTCTCTGGCTATCAGATTTAAAATTGCAACATTCTTTCAATACTTTCCTTTTCATTTTTTCTCAGTAGCACCTGTTGTTTTCAAATATATTCTTTATTTTGCTTATTCCCGTCTTCCTGTACTAGAATTTGAGCTCCATTAATAAAGGTATATTTGACTGTTTTTGTTTACTGATTTATCCCTAACACCTGGAATAGAGTCTGACACCTATCCTTAACAGCTGGAATAGAGTCTGCCATATGATTTCATGTGCACTCAACAAATATTTATTGACTAAATGAATGTATAAATAAATGAACAAATAAATAAGCAAATATCGTTAATGGAAAAAACTGAAAGCCTCTGGATGGATCAGAGTAATCAGAATTTAGTGGTATAAGGCTGGTGGACTCTTGAAAGACTGGTCAAGATAGTGTAGAAGGTAGAGGTTGCACATACCTCCTCTCACAACAACATCAAAATTATCATGAAACTACAGAGTAACTATCATGTGGAGTCACCTGAGGTCTGGCTGAACAGAAGCCCTACAACTAGGTACAAAAATAAGATGTCACTTTGAATTAGTAGGAGGGATGCAGATGAGAAATGGCCCAGTCCCACAATTGTATGTGGCCATCAAGAATCGGGAGGGCTATCTTTGCTGCAGAGCCCCCTCCTCGCCCTGAGGAGTAAAGGGTCTTGGCCCCACACTGGGCAACCCAGCCCAGGGTTCCAGTGCTGGGAAGAGAAGTCTCCACAACCTCTGGCAGAGATTGTGCCTAAGTGAAAAAGAGAGCTGAGGAAGTCACAGACTTTCCTCTTAAAAGGCCCATGTATGGACTTACTAGGTGCTGGACTCACTCACTCTGAGCCCCAGCACTGGGGCAGCTGCTTGAGGAGTGCCAAGGACATACAGGGAGACACTGAGTTGTCAGGCTTCAGGGTGAGGGCTGGAGGTGCAGTTTTCTCCTAGACAGAAGTACTGGAAATATCCATTCTTCCTTTATTGAGTCCTCCTCCCTCCCATCATGCAGACACAGGGGACCGCCTGAGTCCCATCCAATTTGGATAATACATGTCCACCCAGGTGATTCCCTGAGAATCCAGCTCTCCCAACTTGTGGGTCCACCCAAGCCACTTCCAGTGGTTTATTCTATACAAGTGATCTGCCATGGCTATTGCCACAGACTTTCCTAAAATCTCTCAAAGGCTCAAAAACCCAAAGAAGCAGCATCTAGCCTCAGCATACCCCACTCCTCTTGCTGAGTAGCTCCAAGCCCTGCACTAGAGGCAGCCAGCCTCAGTTCCTGCCTTAGACTCTTGAGGTACCTATTAGCCCAACACAGGTGGCAGCCATCTGTTGATTATTTGGTGATTTTTACCAGGTGGCCCTGCAGTTGCACATGCTGCAGCTGAACTTGGCCTGCAGTTGGACCCCTCCCAGGACTATGCCACTGGGCTCCACAGGACACCTACTACATAAAACGCATCTACTAAGACTGTAAGACTTAGAAGCCCTACCTAATATATATAAATAGACACAGGGAGACAGCAAAGTGCGGAGACAAAGAAACATGTTCCACATGAAAGAAAAGAACAAAGCTCCAGAAAAAGAACTCAACAAAATGGTGACAAGCAGACTTCAGAACACTTGTTATAAGGATGCTCAATGATCTTAGGGGGAGAGTAGATGAACCCAGTGAGAACTTTAACAAAGATATAGAAAACATAATAATGGAGAAGGAAAAGATAAATGGAATCAGTAAGAAATGAAGAATACAATATCTGTGATGAAGAGTACATTAGAGGGAATCAACAGATTAGATGAAGCAGAGGATCAAATCAGCAATTTAGAGGATGGAGTAGAGAGGACACTCAATCAGAACAAGAATGAAGAATCAAAAAAAAAATGAAGACAGCTTAAGGAGCCTCTGGGACAATATCAAGCTTAACAACATTTGCGTCATAGGGGTACGAGAAGGAAAAGAGAGAGAGCAAAAAATTCAAAACCTATTTGAAGAAATAATGATGGAAAACTTTCCTAACTTAGTGAAGGAAATAGGCATACAAGCCCACGAAGTTCAGAGAGTACCAAACAAGATGAATCCAAAGAGGCCCACACCAAGACACATCATCATTAAAGTGTCAAAGCTTAAAGACAACGAGAAAAATTTTAAAAGCATCAAGAAAAAAGCAATTAGTTACCTACGAGTGTGCTCCCATAAGGCTGTCTGCTGATTTCTCAATAGAAACTGCATTTCAGAAGGACTTGGCACAAAATAGTCAAAGTGATGAAAAAGCCAAGACCTACAACCAAGATTATTCTACCCAGCAAAGCAATCATTTCGAATCGAAGGACAGATAGTTTCCCAGACCAGAAAAAGTTAAACGAGTTTATCACCACCAAGCCAGTATTACAGGAAATGTTGGAGAGACTTCTAGAAGAAGAAGAAGAAGAAGAAGAAGAAGAAGAAGAAGAAGAAGAAGAAGAAGAAGAAGAAGAAGAAGAAGAAGAAGAAGAAGAAGAAGAAGAAGAAGAAGAAGAAGAAGAAGAAGAAGGAGGAGGAGGAGGAGGAGATCTGTATCAAAAATATGAATAAAGAATTGCAATAACTACATATCTATCAACTAGTACTTCAAATGAAAAATAATTCAATGTTGCAATCAAAAGATAGGGCTGCTGAATGGATAAAACAAGAGCCTTATATAGGTTGCCTGCAAGAGACTCACTTTAAATTAAAAGACACACACAGATGGAAAGTAAAGGTATGGAAAAAGATATTCCACGATGGACCTAGAGTATATTGTACTTAGTGGAGTAAGTCAGGTAGAAAAAGACGAATGCCATATGATTTCATGTGCATGTGCAATTTAACGAACAAAACAAACAAACAAACAGAAACAAACTCATAGATACAGAGAATATTTTGAAGGTTACCAGATGAGAGGGAGATTAGGGGAGTCTGTGAAAAAGGAGGAAGGAATAAAGAAGTACAAATTGGTAGTTACAAAATAGTCATGGAGATATAAAGTATAGCATAAAGAATTTAGTTAATAATATTGTAGTAACTATGTATGGTGTCAGAGGGGTACTAGATTTATTGCAGTGATCACTTCGTGAGTTATATAGATCACTATGTTGTATATCTGAAACTAACATAACATTGTATACCAACTATAATTGAAAAATAGATAATATCATTTTTATAAAAAGGCTGGTGGACCCTGAAAACTCACTCCAAGGGCTTCCACAGTCTCTGTTCATATCTATGTTTATACACACATTTTGTAAGCAACATGTCTTCCACAGTCTCTGTTCATATCTATGTTTATACACACATTTGTAAGCAACATCTGTTATCATCACAATTTTGAATAAGAAAAATCAGATCATGGCTATGTAAGATCAGTATAAGATATAGTAGGTAAGAATATAGTCATATCAGATTTTGAATACTGTTTCTACTACTTATTAGTTTGAAGACCTTAAGCAAGTTATTTAGTTACTATTAATCTCAGTTTCATCATATGTAATATGTGATCAAAAATACTTAACTCATAGGGTTATTGAGAGGCTCAATCAGTTAACACATTTAAAGCATCCAGAGTAATTTCCAGCCCATAGTAAATACGAAGTACCTGGTAATTATTACTGTTAACTCTAGTATGTTTTCCATTCCTGATCTCCTCAAGTCCTATTTTAACTTTGGTGCCAATCATGCATTACACTTTTGAGAAGACCTACTATCTGATCCATATACCTGCCTCCTCTTACCACCATATGCCCAATCTTCTTCCTAAACTAAAGCTGCAAATTGTTTTCCTTGGAAATACAGGGTCAAATCTAGGCCTGAAACTCGACTGATTCCTCGAGGAAGCTGGCTTATTCAGTAACTTAAATATAATGATAGCTCTTCTCTTCAGAATGGTATAGAGCAAAAGAGCATGGGACTTGAAATCCAAGGACGTGAATAAAATACTGGCTTCAACATTTACTATCTGATAACGATGGGCAGCCCTTAGTTTAGCCTTCTGGAAATAACAAGAGAGGATAAGAATGCTGTCTTCATGAGATTATTCTGAAGATGAAATTAAGCAATGCATATTGTAAACTGTAAAGTGATATGAAAATATTTGTTACATAGCATATTAATTACCTGACATGCCCATTGAGAAAAATACATAGTTCTTTTCCTTGACTTAAAAATATGTTATTAACTTGTTACATATGGGAGGTTGGAAAAACAGTTGGGGCTTTCAATTCTGAAGTATGGTAAAACAATATTTAATAATTCCAATATATTTAGCAACAACATATCACTGAATGATTAGAGTGTCATAAGTTTTCAGGATTTATGTATTTTACAAGTTCTTAAATTTGGTTCTCTTTTGAGTGGAGAGAGTTTTCATAGCTCAGTTGACAAAGAATGACTTTGAGAATGAGAATCTTAATCTTATTTTGAAATCATCATTTGTCTAATTATTATGGGTTCTGTATATTCTTTTTCAATAACTATGACAAAGAGAATTTCATAGTCAACACCTTCTGCAAATACGCTTTTGTAGTAGGGAGAACAAATACATTTTGCAAAGAAAAATAACCAGATTTAGCGAATTAGACTGACTTGTTGACTCACTGTCTGAATTAAATTATCCCCGCTCAGACAGGTGGCAGAGTGAAAAACCAAGTCCTTCAACTTCATAGCTGATTCTATTTGCTTTTACACAGTTCATTTTCTCTTAGGTCCTGAAATGCAAAGAAAAATGTTTTACTGCCTGATGACAGTTACAGACAGAAAACTTCTTAAGTTTTAACTTTATAAACATAGAAGTCAAGATTCTGTCTGTTTACAGCTTTATTCTAAAGGAATTCTTTCATTACTATCTTCTCTAAGGTGATTAAACAACTAAATTAAAAAAAAAACACCTTCTATAGTAGACTGCACTCTATCAAAGGAAAGAAATGATGGCAAAGATAGAGGATACCACAATCGTGCCCAAATCGTGGTTTTATTTGCAATGACATTTAGAGGTTTTATGAAATAACCATGCATATTGTTATAACTAATGATGAGTTTCTCAAGAAAGTATTTGCCTCAGTTAGTAAATATTTATAGTATTCCAGGCATGGCATGGAGTACTAGTGAGAAAAAGAAGACATTCGTTTCTCTTCTGGAGTGTACCATTTAAATGAGGAGACAGACATTACTCAGTTTATCACACCGATGAATACATAATTCCAAATGGAGAAAAATTTTGTGAAAGAAAGGGGTGCGGGAATCTTGGGTAAATTGCAAAGAAAACTATTACAGCCTGGGAGTGCAGGGAGTGTAGGCTTTCTTGAGGAGGCAACATATGGCCTCTAAGAATTGAAACAAAAGTAAGAATTAAGTGAAGGTAGACGACAAACTCAGAACAAGGAGACAGTATAAGCAAAGACCCTGTAGCTGTGGCAAGAGGGAGCAGGATTTGTTTGAGAAGCTTAAAGAAGTCCAGTTTGGTTTAGGCAAAAAGAGTTACTTTGTGTATTACAAAGAGTAAGAAGTTTTTGGGAGGGAACTGATGAAAGATGATACTGGAGCCTATGCAGAGACAAGTGATGCAGCATCGTATACTCCATGTCAAAGATATTGATTGGTCTTTAACATCTTAAGGAAAGAGGAGATGTTTGTTTATATATTAAGCATATACTTAGAGTGCTTAGTATTGCCAGATACTCTTCTAGGTGCTGAGGATAAAGCAATGAATTTAAAAAAAAAAATACATGATCACATTTGTGTCCATTTTGGCTTCATAATAAAATATGGATTAAAGGGGCTCAGCATTGATGTCTGGAGACTAGTTTGTAAACTTTTGTAGTAGTTCACATGAAAGATGATAGTGGTTTGGGTTAGGGCAATGATGGTGGTGATGAAATGGAGAGAAGTAGAGCTATGAGATGTTAAGAGGTAAAATCAACAGGACTTGATTATAGATCAGAAACCAGCTTAAGAAAAGGTAGATATCCCCTCTATCTTTGTGTTTCTTCCTTGAGACACTGTATTGGTAAAGGTAATAGTCATTAAAATAGGAAAGTCTTAAAAAGAGATAGTTACATTTACTTTTCTTTATTAGAAGATAGTGGGGAGTAACCATAAATTCAGGTTCATAAGTTTAGTCTTTAACATATTGATCTTAAGGTTATATTCTAATAGAAATATTGAATATATAGTTGGACATATGACTTTGGAACTCAATGAAGAGGTCTTGGCTAGGTAAATTGGAGTGTCATAAAATTAGGAATGGAACTTAAATTGACCAGATTATCAACTCCATGACAGGAGGGTCTACATCTATTTTGGAAGTTTAAAATAGTGTATCTGGCACAAATTAGATGCTTAATATGTATTTGTTAAAGATGAATACTCTATAGATGAACCCAGAATTTTTAAAAATTTTCTTACATAAGTTTATAAAATTCTTCTCATCTGGGTTTCTCTAGAAATTTTATAGTACATTTTATCTCTCCTGTGCCAAAAATGGTGAGCAAAATAGTAACATAATTCATGGTAGTACAAAAAATTAGTGTGATGGAGCATGAATATGATTTGACCTTGGCAAAGATGGGTTTCTTTTTTGATAGAATAGTTTTACCATCATGTATATTTTACTATATAATAATATTGAACACTGATTGAAAGACATAGGAAGGAAAACAACAAAATAAGACAAGAATAAAAAGCAGGAAGTAGTGGCGGAGGAGGGGTGAGAAATGAAATAAAGATACAAGGATTGTACAAAACAGTGGCCTCTGAAAAACAAGCTGAGAGTTTTTGTTTCCAGTTGGCTATATTTGACATAAATTCCTCATGCCTGATTCTCAGATCAGGTGAACACACTCAAGCCCTCAAAATAAAAGTTTCTGTGTGATTTATTTTGCTTGAAGGACTTACACTAAAAGTTAGCCACCTTCCTTGTATTAGTCTGATGCCATAGACTGGGTGGCTTACACTACAGACATTATTGCTCACAGTTCTGGAGGCTGGAAATCCAAGATCAGGGTGCCAACTGGATCAGGTTCTAGTGAGGGCCTTCTTCTGAGTTGCAAACTGCTGAGTTCTTGTATCTTTAATTGGCAGAAGGGAAAAAAGGAGCTCTCTAAGGGCTCCTTTATAATCTCATTCATGAATGTTCTGCATTCATGACTCAATCACCTCCCAAAGGCCCCACCTCTTAATCCATCACCTTGGGGATTAGGATGTCAACATACGAACTGGGGAGAGGGGGCACAAACATTCTAACCAAAGCATTCCTTAGTTCAAATCATTTGTTTCAGCAAATTGCTCCCTGCTCCTCAGTAGAAAAACAAAAGTGATAAATCTGAAAGATATCTAGGCACCAGTATCCAGCATATGTTGAATCCTTTTGTGTGTAGAGTTTGTGGTAGGCTAAAGAGCCATATGGAAAAAGACATGCACCTTACCAGTGAGACATTTAAAATTTAATATTAGCAATAAGATGCTTAAAATATGTTATTTTAATGTATGTATATATTAATATCTTTCATTAATAGTAAGACACAATGTTTCATATTGTAACATCTCTGAAATCAGGATATATCTTATAATAAATGACATCTTATGATTACTGTCAGACAAGCAGCATTCGTAATATAGTTGTCATTATCTGCACATGGGAAAATTTGGTTGTTATGTTAGTGACATGACTGGACAACCACAACCCTTTGATATCTCAAACAGACCATTTAAGGCCCATTTGATAAAGGAACATGAGTCCTGGCTGTTGTCTGAAAATCTTCCATGGACATTGTATTGTCACATCAAACCTTACGGAATATATGTAATGCTTTGGAAGAAAATTCTAAAGAGAATAGAGCAGCATGCTTTTTAAAAAAGTTTTGCGTCATCAACATGCTAGCTGGAACAGAGTATATTACCATATGAAGAAAAAAAAAACATGGACATCATTAACTCTGAGCCAAGAGTGATTCAAAAGAATCAGACTTCCTCTGAATATGAAAATATTTTAGAAATACATTAATCAATTTATTTCACTCATGTTCCCCTTTTATGTGTGCACAAGTGGAATATATGATAAAATCGATATTCACTTAGGTCTTAAAGAGCTCTTTCAGATAGTACCAATAGAACTTCCAGATGATAAGAAAAATTTATGTCATAGTTTAATTGGCAGCATTTTACCATTACATAAAATAATGGCATATTTTATGATTGATGGCATTGTAGAATCATCGAAATACAATATAATAAACTACGCAAAGCACCAAACCAGTGGCATGATAATTAGGCATCAGAGCTTTTTAAAATACTACCAAAAAATCTGAAGATAAACCCAATTTAACAAAAATGAGATGCAACTCAGAACAGACATGTTTGCCATTAACTCAAGGTTGAGTCTTTTAAAACGAAATAAAACTTCTTAAGAAAATTGGAGTCAATAAGGTCTAGCATGAGAGATGTTTACAGAATATTGCACTACTAATTTTTTCATTGCTGGTTCATTTCCAGTCACAATAGAGTCTTGAAGAAATTTTTCCCAACACTTACTCTAGGGATACTTGTTGAACAACACACACACACACACACACACACACTCACACAATAAAACAAAACAGAACAAAAATATTTGTGTCTCCATCTCCTGAAGTATTATGTCAATTCACATAAATTAGTGTTGAAAGTATTTTCCATAAATTATTTTTAGTATCCTTGCCCATGAGGAAAGAGTTTATGCTTGTAGAACATAGTTCAATGCAATTTGTAATGTAACCTAGGTGAATTTAAATTTTGAATTATAATATGCTTCCTTTTTACACTTGAAGCAAAAGTTGACAAAGTTAATATTCTTGAGATACACTACTTCTCTTTGTTGGGTATTCTGAATGTTAACCTAGATAACTGAGACCACTAGGAGAATATTAAGAGCTGACAATTTTTTGAGCAATTATATATCCAGGCAGTATACTAAGAACTTTTCACATATTGTGTCACTTAAACATCACTACTTCTCCAGGAAATATCTCATTATGCTTGTTTTGGTTGAAAAAACTTAGCCTTTTGCAAGTTAGTTTGCATAAAATCTCCTTGCAGGTAGAAGGCAGAATTGGACTTCTACCTCAAAACAAGTTCAATTCCAGGTCTGGGAAACAGCTGCTAGGCAGTTATGCACCTCATTTTAAAGTCCAGCATCTAGTTTCTTGATGAATAGCTCACACTGAATTATTAATTTTTAAGTTATACTTTCAACTTTTAGCAAAGATGACTATAAAAAAATAACTAACCTTGTGACTGTTGCTTCTACATGAGCTGCTTTTCATTTAATACTCCTACACAGTGTCCCGTGTAAGGAATTGCCCCCCAAGGCTGACACCAGGGGAAAAAAAAGAATTGTTTCAAGGAATTTAAAGCATATCGTTTCAATATATAAATTTATCCATTTTCCTCTTCATCAGGTTATCCCTTATTATTAATTACATATTTTCCTTAAATAAGCCCTTTCAAGTACCTTTAAAATAAGGTAAGGAGTAAACAAATAATAAGTTTAACAGCTTTATTCCTAGACATTGACAAGCCTAGTCAATATACTAAGGAGTCCACAGTAAATCTGAGACTGCTAAGCTTGCAAAACAATACTTAGAATTATGGTGGAGAAATTAAATTTACTTTCCCTAGTGTTCTTCCACTCTAGAATCTTTTTCTAGCTACCTCAAAAGTTAAAGCATCACAAGATCAAGGATTTAACAGAGCCATTCAATCTGGCATTAGGTTGATCCCAGGGACTTTACAGTTCCTCACAGCCTCAAACATTTACAAGGTCTTTACATGTTTTCCTCCAATGTCCTTTCCTTCATTTGTTTATTTGCACAATTGACACCAATGCTCTTACTGAGCATCTTTTAGTGGCAGGCTCTGGCATTACAGAGACTAATGAAACATACTGTTATCTGGAGAAGTTCACAGTCTAATTGAGTAAATAGACACATAAAAATAAAGTAACATAGAAGAGTCCGTACTTCACATCTGACTGTTTTCCTTTGATTTAAAATGTTTGATTCTTCAAGTCTGAAACTTAACAGAGGTTCAAAACCCATCACCACAATAAATCCAAACTAAACTTCACTGTAGCCTCGGTTTGTTTCATTCATCAGAGCCCTGGATCCTCATTTACCGATTGTAAGTACAATTGGGGCAAATGGAATTTGTCTTTTACAAGTCACAACTTTGGTGAAAGGATTAATGAATGACCTGGGGAAGTGGCTCAGAACATATGACATTATGAATCTTCTTAGGCCCAAAATGACTTTGACACCTCCTTATCTTTTCATTTTGAGCCATCTCTCTGCCTGATGTGCTGAAGCTTCCCCTTATGTATCTAATGTTCTCTTTCTAGAAGCCTCATTTTTAAAATAAAAAATGGTTGCAATTTTCTTTAAAGGAGCTACATTGGTAGCATAGGAGCTGAATCATTAGAAACATGAACCCTGTTTTGGCTACTACAGGAAACAGGGTAGTAGTACTGGCTGAGCACACAGTAGGGCTTATTCTGATTCCAACCTTGAGATTATCTTGGTTCTCTCTGGTTGAAAATTCACATGGAAGCATGAATGTCTGTCCCTGGCACATTTCTACCAGAGGAGCCAGCCTAATGAGGTGTCATTCCATAGAGAATTGCCTGGCAATGTCTTATAAATGATAGAAACAAGGTGATATCCCTGAAAAAGAAAAAGAATCCAAAATGTAGCACTTAAAATATTTATGAAGCAGCCACCAACATCCAAAAACCCTCACCTGTTTATTTTCTCTTTCTATAACATTGTTTATTGGCCTTTCTTAGAAAGAGAACTATGCCTGCACAATGCAAGCCCATGAAACAACCCTAGTCATTAGTTGCTTCCATTTCTGCCCTCTTGGCATTTCACAGCCCTCACTGATTTTTTTTCTTCTCCTCTTTTAGATCTAATTTGCCAATTATGCAGAGCATTACAATGTCCTTGAGAAAGGAAAAACAAACTCAAGAAACCTTCCTTGAAATAGTTTCTTAAAATATTCAGATCTAATACTGTTAGTTATTTCCTTAAAGAGATAGTCAAAATGAGTCTTTTGGGGATGGTTCTAGACATTATGTGCATTTATTTTTAAGAGGCACTCAAACTCAAATCAAATTCAAGTGTCCCTGTTTGGGTCTAATTTGCATATATACCTCAGAAAACCCTGTAGTACTACTCAGGCAGGCCCTGAGGTTCCATGAGTAGAGAAATATCTAGGCCCCAAGGGAGGGACTGTGTATAGAATTTTGGAACTTATGGTTTACCCCCACACACGGACACATGCTGCAATCCTAGGAGTAGACAGCCAAAGAATACTTTCTGTTTTAAATTATGCAGCCAGGTAGGGAGTAAACAGAACTGAACTTGAATTTTCCCTAGTGTAATCTCTAAGGAAATAAATAACCAAACCCCAAAGGACAACTGTGTGATATAAGGGAAGGAGAAAAACTTTTTGGAAGATATACATCTTAACAGCAGAGATGGTCCATTGAGAGAGGTAACCAATTGGCTCAGGTCAGTAGGTGGATACCTGGCAACCAAGGGGCCAGAGTGCTACAGGAATCAGATTATGGTTGAGCAAGTAAAAGTAGCACTAGTGTGTCCATGACCCTACAGACAGATTTGGGAACTCAAGATTGCTAATTTCTCTGCTTTGAAAAGTCTAGCTTATCTATCGTTCTATAAACACACATGTGTATTTTATCTACATGTCTCCAGGCTAGAATATTGTTCAGCTTGTAATCTAAATGCTATCAGCTTTTCTCAGCCCACTTTGCCAGATCATTTAAGTCTGCTGTGGTCACTCAGTACTCTGAGCTTCAATAACCCTCATATTGTACTTAAGTATTTTCTTTCATCATTTTTTAAAAATATATGTCTCATCTTCCAAAACAACTTACTATAAGCCCCTTGAAGGCAGCTGAATCAGGGCTGGATGCCTTATATTATTCTCTTATTTATTTTCCGTAGCACTCAGCACAATGCGCTGCATATAGTAGATGCTCAATAAATGCAAGTTGAAGAGTTGCGTAAGTCAGCCAGAAAAGTACTATAGACAGTTTTGATGCCTATAACCCATATTTAAGCACAACCATGACTACCTTAAATCCTTTACTATGTATTACCATTTCTTATTTTTTGGCATGGAGAATGATCACATCCACCTCATCATCATGGACAAACATGATAGTTTCTGTAGACTCTGTTATAAGTGACTTGATTCCCAGGTGCCACTGGCCAATTTCTCTATCTAATCCAGGTGACATTTTTGAACACCTATATGCAGAGTACTGTGTGATATGCTACAACGTATTCAAGAAATGTATTGTATGAAAACACAATTCCTACTTTTAAGAACCATGCAAAGTAGGAGAGATATATAGCACACTGGTACTTAATCGCAAATTATCTTTTTCAATTTCTTGTGCACATGAACTATGACCAGTTTTCATAAAGAGCTATAAAAGGTACACTGATAGTGAGAGAGGGTATCCAGCAAGGCAGCCTTGATAAAGCAAGTGTGATTGGGGCCTACGTTCGGATGATGAATCTGACTGAGTCCAGACCAGGGGGCATCCTAGACCTCTAGGCTGAGTTGCTAGGTAAGAGTCAGGGAAGATCTGAATACTCATTGAGTTAAATGGATCAAGTCAAATGAAAAAGTTTGAGACAAACACCCCAGACCTGGGTTACATCCTCAAGACTTGGCTGGAACAAACATGGTTTGGGAGGTAACGACTGGGTGAAAATTTGACAAGCTATTTGCCCTGAAAATCGGGAGGCTACTACCAAAAAGAAGGGATGATAGATCAACTTTTAGCAACAGAAAAGGAAAACAAGTCAAGAAACTCATATGTGCTCAGCATAGCCTACTGAGTACACCAATAGGTACAACTACACACCAATAACTATGCCCCACATGAACTATGCTTCACAAATGTGTGCTTAACTGAAATGATAAGGGAAAGTAAGACTTACCAGGTAGAGTTATAGTCACTGAATTAGCCTCTCTGGACTTCCTGGCTCAATGCATTATTTGAGTCAATGTAAACAGTTTTTCTGGGAAACAGGAAAGCTTTCCTGACTAAAATGGAAAAGGATAGAAAGTCTAAAAAAATCCATATCATATTACATCTCCCCTATGACTATAGTAAGGAATTAGTTATAAAATTTAATTGATAACCTTTTTATTTGCTAATCGTTCTATCCTTCTGAATCATTGACCCAGCTGTAATGCATTCTAGGTTCTCAGCTATATGAAGGAAATACATAAATGGGGGAGGTGGTGAAAGAAGATAGGCTGGAGTACAAAAAGAGGCTGATTATGCTATAAGAGGGTTTCCTGGATCATTGGACTTTGGCACAACTCACTGTCCTCTGGGGCATTGGAGACCTTGGATAAGATGTCTTTTTTTAAATGTAGATTTCTGAATCTCTATTAAATCTGATTGTCTATGGATAAAACTCTGTATTTATAACAAATTCCCCAGGTGAAGCTACATATACTAAAGTCTGAGAACTCATTTAAGAGACAGCAAGAGTATCTAGACCAGTGTTTCTAAAACTTCACCATACATCAGAATCACCTGGAAGACTTATTGAAATACAGACTGCTGCTTCCCAGCCCTAGAAGTTCTGATTCAGTAGGCCTGGATGAGGCCAAAATTTTGCATTTCTCACACATTTCCCAGTGATATGGATACTGCTGCTCTGGGGACTACACTTTGAGAACCACCTGATGATGAGATTAAGAATGTGATGCAAGTAGTTCGGTTGGTCAGCTTGACTTAGAGCAAGATAGAAGAACTTAAATATACAGAAAGTAAGGTAAAGTCCTTTGGTGAGAGAACATCAGTAGGAGCCAGGCAAGATGAACAGTTCCTAACAAAGCAAGCTGGGTGCAGGACAGGACTGCAGACCCAAATAAATCTTAGTGCAATAG
The DNA here is from genome assembly GCF_000325575.1 of Pteropus alecto. Lineage (NCBI taxonomy): Eukaryota > Metazoa > Chordata > Mammalia > Chiroptera > Pteropodidae > Pteropus > Pteropus alecto. Next base: position 377,000 of record NW_006443145.1, read on the forward strand.
AAAACCAAAGCAAGAACTTTTCTTATGTATTCCCATTTGTTTATTTTTTTTCGTTTGTTTCTCCTGCCCAAGGAGATATATCAGAAAAAAAATACTACTAAGGCAATGTCAGAAAGATTGCTGCCTATGTTTTTGAGTCTTTTATTTAAATCTTTAATCCATTTTGAGTTTATTCTTGCATATGGTATAATAAAGTGGCTCAGTTTCATTTTTTTGCATGTATCTGTCCAGTTTTCCTTTTATTGAATTGTCTTTACCCCATTGTATATTCTTACACCATTTATTGAATTGTCTTTACCCCATTGTATATTCTTACACCATTTATTGAATTGTCTTTACCCCATTGTATATTCTTGTCTACTTTGTCATAGATTAGAAGACCGCATAGATGTGGATATATTTCTGGATTCTCCATTCTTTTTCATTGATCTGTGTGTTTTATTTTATGCCAGTATAATGCAGTTTTGATTACTATAGCCTTGTAGTATAGTTTGATATCAGGTAGCATATACCCCCAACTTTGTTCTTCCTTCTGAAGATTGCGATGGCTCTTCAGGGTCATTATAAATTTTAGCATTATTTTTTCTAGTTCTGTGGAAAATGCCATTGGTATTTAGATAGGGATTACATTGAATCAATAAATTGCTTTGGGTAGTATGGACACTTTAATGATGTTTTGTTTCTTCCTATGCATGAGCACAGTATATGCCTCCATTTATTTGTATCTTCTTCAATTTCATTTTTCAATATCTCATAATTTTCTGAGTACAGGTCTTTTACCTCCTTGGATGAATTTATTCCTACCACAATGAGATATTACCTCACAACTGTCAGAAGCACTGTCATCAATTAAAAAAAAAAAAGTGTTGGCAAGGATGCGGAGAAAAGGGAATCCTCGTGCACTGTTGATGGGATTACAAATTGGTACAGGCACTATGGAAAACAGTTTGGAGATTCCTCAGAAAATTGAAAATAGAACTATATTATGACTCAGCAATTCTACTCTGGGTATTTATCAAAATAAAAACAAAACACTCATTTGAAAAGATATATGCACCCCTGTGGTCACTGCAGCACTATTTACAACAGCCGAGATATGGAAGCAACCTAAGTGCCCATCAATAGACTATTAGATAAAGAAGTGATACATATATACAATGGAATATTACTTAGCCGTAAAAAATGAAATATTAAAATTTGTGACAATATGGATGGACCTAGAGGGTATTATGTTAAGTGAAATAAGTTAGACAGAGAAAGACAAATACCATATAATCTCACTTATATGTGAAATCTAACGAACAAAATAAACGAACAAATGAAATGAAAACAGACTCAGATATAGAGTGCAAAGTAGTGACTGCCAGATGGAAAAGCGGGTATTAAGGGCTGGATAAAAAAAAAAGGTGAAGGGATTAAAAAGTACAAAATGGTAGTAATAAAATAGTCACAAAGATGTAAAATACAGCATAGGGAATACAGTCAATAATACTGTAATAACTATGTGCAAAGTGGATACTACACTATTTGGGGTGATCACTTCATAAATTATATCATGTCTAACCACTATGTTGTACACCTGAAACTAATATAAAATAGTATTGAATGTCAATTTAATTGAAAAATAAAAATTAAAAAAAAAAAAGAACTCTGAACCTGGCTTTCAGGGGTCAGAGATATAGAGCAGCGAGAAAAAGAGGCAACACCAGGCAGGGCTGTCAACTAAAGCAACACAGAAGTGACTTCGTCATCTAGCCAAAGGGCAAGTTATCAGAAGTGCAATTTAAAAAATGCCAGAATGAGGAGTGAGGCCAAAAACATGGTGGAGTGAGAGACAACCCTAGATCTTTCCCCTTGAAACAACAATAAGCTGAACATCTAAAACAACAAAAAACACTGCACACCAGCACATCTGAACGTGGGATCTCCTCATAAGAGCTACCACAGTTCAGAACCCTGGGAGTCAGGCAGTATACTGGGAGAAACAAAGAAGTTCCCTCTCCTAGCCAAAGCAATCTGTAGGAGGAGGGGAGAGGAAAGAAGATGAGGCAAGTTCCCTGAACAGCCCTGCCTGGGAAAGCTGTGAGCTCCACACGGCTGGCGGCAGTGCCAAGAAATCAGGCAGAAAGCAAGAAAGCAGAGGAGTGGGAACAGCACAGAAGCAGGGATGAAGGAGAAACAGAAGCTAATTATAACCAGCCGGTTGCAAAACGTGAGGCAGAGCCGCAGCCCCCATCCTCCAACATAGAGAACCCTTCACCCCATATCCTCCGAAAACAAACACTGTGGAGCCCCAGGGGACTCTGAGCAAACACTACTGAAACCGTCGTTAACATTGACAGGGACTGAGACTTGGGGTAGCCAGCGTAATTAAACATCTATCATAAAAAAAAGCATTATTAAGACTTTATATAAAGCAGGAATCCTACCTACTAGAAACCAAAAGAAACCCCCTTCTTTGTAACAGACTAAAGGGAGACCTTTGTAAAATAAATCTTCTTTCTGGAAAATAAACAAACAAACAAACAAACAAACAAAATGCACTTCCATTAATGCCCAAGTGGAGAAATAGTCCATTAAACACCATGAACAATCAAGGTGACAAGGCAGCTCAGAAAGAAAAAAATCTCCAGAAAATAAGCTTACAGACAAAGACATATGCAACTTAAAAGACAGAGAATTCAGGATGGTACTTCAAAAAAAAAAAAAAACAACTCAATGAGATCCAAAACAATTCATATCAACAATTTCAGGAATTGTAAAAACAACTCGATTAGCAGAAAGACATCTTTTGCAAGGAGACTGAAATCCTTAAAAAGAACTGAATAAAACTTCAGGAGATGAAGAACACACTGAAAAAGATAAAAAAATAAAAATAGCAAGCATGGGAAATAGAGTCGACCAAATGGAGGAAAAGATCAGTGATATTGAAGACAGAAATCTAGAAATAAATCAGAAAGAAGAAGAGAGAAACCAAAGAATGAAAAGAATAAAAGAGAAATACAAGAACTAGCTGATGCCACCTGGAGAAGAAACATAAGAATAATGGGCATTCTCAAAGGGGAGGAAAAGGAACAGGGATTAGAAAGCATTTTTAATCAAGTAGTTGATGAGAATTTCCCAAATCTAAGGAATGAGCTGGAGCTTGGAATTCAAGAAGTCAACAGAACACCCAATTATCTCAACCCAAAAAGGCCTTCGCTAAGACACATTGTATTAAAATTATCAAAACAATCAATGACAAAGATGGAATTCTCAGGGAAGCTGGGGAAAAGAAGACAGTAACCTATAAAGGAAAACCCAATAGAATATCATCAGACTTCTCAGAATAAACCTGAAGAGCCACAAAGGAGTGGAATCCAATATTTAAACTATTAAATGAAAGTAACTACCAGCAAAGAATAATGCATCCAGCTAAGCTCTCCTTTAGATCCGAAGGAGAAATAAAGATCTTTCCAGACATACAAAAATTGAGAGAATTCTCCACTGCAAGGCCTGCAACACAGAAAATACTGAAAGAAGTCAGCTCACCTAATACAAAATGACAAAAAAATTATAATCAGGAGTAAGGTGACTAGCAGGCAAATAGAAGCAGAGGAGTACAACCTTTACTAAGAACAGGGCATTAAAAGCTCAAACAATAAAAAAAGATTTGCTATAGCAAGATAGTAATGAATGTTCAGCATATATAGGGACAACTTGAGACAACAATGACTGAAAAGGGGAGGATTCAAAGATCCAAATTCTCAAAGAGAAATGGAGATAAGACACGCACAAAATAAAATGGATGAATGTGTGTGTGTGTGTGTGTGTGTACGTACCTAATTTACATATATATTATGGTAACCGAAGGCCAAATATTCAGAACTGAAGTTTAAAACAAAAAACAATAAGGACCAGAGGGAAAACACAGGAAATCCAACCAAAAGAAACAAAGAAAAAAAAAAAAAAAAAACGGACACACAAGGACAAGGAAGCAATGGAAACATTGAGCTACTAGAAAGCAAAACATAAAATGGTTATAGGAAAACCTCATATTTCAGTATCAACCTAAATGTAAATGGGCTGAACTCACCAATAAAAGGCACAGAGTTGCAAAGTGGATCAAAAAAACAACACACAACAATATGCTGCCTCCAGGAGACACATCTCAGCTCCAAAGACAAATATAGACTCAAAGTGAAAAGGTGGAAAATGATACTTCAAGCAAATGGCATTCAGAGAACGGTGGGAGTAGTGGTACCAATAGCAGATGAAATAGATTTCAAAATAAAAAAGGTAAAGAAAGATACCGAGGGACACTTCACAATGATAAAGGGAATCATGCATCAAGAAGACATAACACATATTAATATATGCTCCCAATCAAGGAGCTTCGAAATACAAAAAGCAATTACTAACCGAACTAAAGGGAGAAACAGATAAAAACACTATCATAGTAGAGGACTTAAATACACCACTGTCAGATATGGACAGATCATCCAAACAGAAAATCAATAAGGAAATATCCTTAAATGACACTTTATACCAAGTGGACATAATTGACATTTATAGAATCTTCCATCACAAAACAGCTGTCTATACCTTCTTCTCGAGTACACATGGAACATTCTCAAGGATTGACCACATACTGGGACACAGAGATAGCCTCAACAAATATAAATGGGTTGAAATCATTCCAACTATATTCTCTGATCACAATGCTTAGAAACTAGAGATTGACTATAAAAAGAAAGCATGAAGAATCACAAATACCTGGAGATTAAACAACATGCTATTTAAGAATAACTGGGTCAGAGAAGAAATAAAAAGAGAGATTAAGAAGGACATAGAAACAAATGGTAATTACAGTACAACATATCAAAACTTTTGGGACATGGCGAAAGCGGTCATAAGAGCAAAGTTAATATCATCACAGGCCTATCTCCAAAATAAGGAACGAGCCCAAATTAACAACCTAACGATGCGTCTTAAAAAAAGTCAAAAGAAGGAACAAATGAAGCCTGAAGTAAGCAGAAGGAAATAGTCAAAATCAGAACAGAAATAAATGAAATTGGAAACAGAAAAGACAATAGAAAAAATAAATGTAACAAAGAGTTGGTTTTTGAGAAGGTTAATAAAATTGACAAACCTATGGCTAGACTCACTAAAGAAAAAAGAGAAAGGACACATATAAACAAAATCAGGGATGAAAGAGGAAAAATTATGAAAGACAATGCAGAAAAACAAAGGATCACACAAGAATACTAAGAGAAAGTATATAACACCAAATTTAGTAACTTAGAAAAAATGAACTAGTACTTACAAAGATACAACCTTCCTAGACTGAATCAAGAAAAACTGAAAAATCTAAATAGAGCGATCAGCAGTATGGAAATAGAAATGGTGATCAAAAACCTACCAAAAAGTAAAAGTCCAGGACCAGATGATTTCACCAGTGAATTCTACCAAATGTTCAAAGAGAATTTAATAACTACTCTCCTCAAACTCTTCCAAAAAATCAAAGAGTTGGCAATCCCTCCCAACTGATTTTATGAGGTCAATATTACCCTGATACCAAAACTTGGTAAAGATAACACAAAAAAAGAAAACTACACACCAATATCTCTCATGAACACAGGTGCAAAAATCCTGAACAAACTAGCAAACCTAATAGAGCAACATATTAAAAACATTATACACCACAATCAAGTGGGCTTTATCCCAGAGGCACAGGGATGGTTCAACATACAGAAATCGAATAATGTTATATACCACATAAACAAATTAAAAAATAAGAATCATATGACCATATCAATAGATGCAGAAAAGGCCTTTGACAAGATACAGCATCCATTTATGATCAAAACACTTAATAAAATTGGTATAGTAGGAAAATACCTTAATAAAATAAAGTCCATATATAACACACCCTCAGCCAACCTTATACCTAATGGTGAAAAACTAAAAACCTTCCCTATAAGATCAGGAATAAGGCAAGGCTGTCCACTATAGCCACTGTTATTCAATATATCATTGCAGGTCCTAGCGAGTGCAATAAGGCAAGAGAAAGATATAAAAGGCATCCAAACAGTAAACAAAGAAGTCAAACTATCACTATTTGCGGATGATGTAATTCTAAAAAAAATCCATAATATTCCTATTTTCTAATAACAAAGTTTCAGAAAAAGAAGTGAAAGAAATAATTCCCTTTGCAATTGCAACAAAAAAATAAAATACCTAGGAATAAATCTAACGAAACATGTGAAGGACTTATAAAATGAAAACTATAAGACCCTATTAAAAGAAATCGAAGAAGATATAAAGAAATGGAAAGACATTCGTGTTCTTGGATTGGAAGAATCAACAACATAGTTAAGATGACTATATTACCTAAAGCATTGTACAGATGTAATGCAATCCCCATCAAAATCCCAGTGGCATTTTTTAAAGAAATTGAACAAAAAATCATCACATTAGTACAGAAGCACAAAAGACCTCAGGTTGCCAAAGCCATTCTGAGAAAAAAGAACGAGGCTGGAGGCACACCTGCCTGACTTTAAATTATAATACAGAGCGACAGTAGTCAAAATGGCATGGCATTGGCAGAAAAACAGACACACAGACCAGTGGAATAGAATTGAGAGTCCAGAAGTAAACCTATACTTCTATGGACAAATAATTTTTGACAAAAAAGACAAAAACAAACTGTGGAGAAAGGAAAGCCTCTTCAAAAAATGGTGCTGGGAAACTGGAAAGCCACCTGCAAAAGAATGAACTACACTGTTTTCTATCACCACACACCAAAGTTAACTGAAAATAGAATGAGGACCAGAGTATAAGACAGGAAACAATAAAATGCCTACAAGAAAACATAGGAACTAAACTCAAGGGCCTTGGACTTAAAGAGGTTTTTATGAATTTGACCTCAAAGGCAAGGATAGTGAAAGTAAAAACAAATGAATGAGACTACATCAAACTTAAAAGCTTCTGCACAGCTAAAAAAAAAAAATCATCAACAAGGTAAAGAGACAATCGTCTGAATGGGAAAATATATTTGCACAGAACGCCTCCGATAAGGGCCTAATATCCAAAATATACTCATAGAACTCAATAACAACAAAAAACAAATGATCCAATCAAAAATGGGAAGAGGACCTGAACAGACACGTCTCCCTAGAGGACATACAAATGGCCAATAAATATATGAAAAGATGCTCAAGATCACTAGCTATTAGGGAAATGCAAATCAAAACCACAATGAGATATCATCTCAAACCTGTCACAATAGCTATAATCGATAGGACAAGTAATAACAAATGCTGGAGAGGATGCGGAAAAAAAGGAACCTTCATACGCTGCTGGTGGGACTGCAAATTGGTACAGCCACTGTGGAAAACAGTATGGAGGTTCCTCATAAAAACTTAAAATTGATCTACCATATGATCCAGAAATCCCTTTACTGGGTATTTACCCCAAAGACTTGAAATCTCATACCGAAAAAAATATTTGCATACCGATGTTCATAGCAGCATTATTCACAGTGGCCAGGACATGGAAACAACCAAAGTGTCCTTTGATATATGATTAGATAAAGAAGCTGAGGTACATATATACAATGATATATTACTCAGCCTTAAAAAGAGATGAAATACTGCCATTTGCGACAACATGGATGGACCTTGAAATAATCATGCTAAGTGAAATAAGCCAGACAGAAAACATTGAAAATCACATGATATCAGTTATATGTGGGATATAAAACTAAAAGCAACAAATGAACTGGACAAACAGAGACTAATGGAAATGGACAATAGAGTATTGTTTACCAGAGGGTAGAGGAAAGGAGGTACATGGGGTCAAATATATGGTGACAGAAGGAATTCTAACTATGAGAGGTGAATACACAATGTTAAAATATTAACCTGAAACTTACCGAATTTTGTTATTCAATGTCACCATTAAATAAAATTTGTTTATTTATTAAAAAACAAAAAACAAATGAAACCCCATTAACAACAGACGACAGTGGGAAGCTAGACTGCTGAAACATCATGAATGCCAAATTGGAGTATTTAAGCAATCAGGAAAGTAGGAAAGAGATGAAACATCAGGAAATGTGCAAGAAAGATGTGAGGCTCATATTGAAAGGTCAAAGATTATAGCTACAACATGGAGATGGGTCAGTGAACATTTCCTACATCTTGTCTAAGTCTTAATATAATGAGATTGGGTTTAGGAACTAAAAAACATATCAAGGGTCAAAGAGAAAGGAAACAGCTCAGTGAGCACATTCTATGCTTAATAGGTTAAAAGAGAATTAAATATGCAGCCTAATTCCCTAGGTATACCAAGCACTGGCTTGTCAAGAGGTAAGACTAAGACTGAACATCAAAGTCTCTTAATGATCACAAAGCAGAATCGAAGCAGTGAGACAAGAAAAGAAAGACATTAGGGAGGGGACTGGAGTTTACAAATTATGACTAACCCAAGTTTTTCAGTTGCATTCTTATTGTTTTATCTAATTATACAAGTAATGTATAAATACATTCTTGTAAACATTTCAAACAATAAAAATGTATCTAGGAAAAATACTAAAATATTCTTTATACCTGCTTATCCCCAATCAGGTTTGTGTGTAAATATTTAAATGCACACGTTCGTGCTTCTGTTATTTTTTTTTCCTAATAAAAATAGGATCATGCTCTTTATATTGATCTGCAACTTGGGTGTTTTGTTTGTTTGCTAGTTTTGTAGTTTCGTACATAATTGTACATCTTGGACACGTTTTCATATCAGCCCATATAGATTCTTTTATTTTGCCTAATCACTGCATAGTATTCCATAATATAAATGTGACTTTACTTAACCTTTCTCTTAATGGAAATTTAAGTCCTTTCCAGCTTTTCCTCTATTATGAAGAACTGCTATTCTCATTATCTTTGAAAGCCTGTTGCAATATTTCTTTAGAAAGCATTGCAAAAATAGGACTTCTGAGTCAATAGGTATATGCGTGTGCTAGATATTTTGTTTCTTGCTGAAGACCCACTCTCCATCCTTTAGCACCTTGTTCCTTACCTGAGGAGACTGACTCATATAGACTGTAACTGTTGCCTTTCTTGCCTCTGGCTTCTGGTTGAGTTTACTACTGGGAGATGCTGACAGGAGATTGCAAGAAGGGAGGACAGTGAATTTGAGGTAGTTATTTCTCCCAGAACTCTTCCTGCCAGCATATTCTTCTACCAAAATATGGCTATGTCCTTCTACTAAAGGCCAAATTTCCTGGAAGAATGTCCCTCCGTATGGCTCCAAGTTCTGTTTACCACTCCCTCCTCTTGCCCTCTCAGTCCTAGGATGGTAATGTTCCTTGCTCTGGTCAGCCTCAGGTATTGTACTACTCCTTGTTGGTTTCCCTAAATATTTATTGCATGTGCTAAATACCTTGTTGGAAAGTGCCATCTGTTTTGTGCCAGGACACTAATGAATACCATGCATTTTAAATTTTGGTACATATTCCTAAATTGTCTACCAAAAAGCTATTGTCAGTTTTCCTCCTACCAACAACACATGAAAGTACCTAGTTAACCCACTTTGTGCATACTGCTTTAGGGTTATTGTATAAACAAGAGCTTAAAAAAATGGTTTGAGTCTATGGCCATGGCAACCTGAACAAGCCCAATCCCATCTGATCTCATAAGCTAAGCAAGGTCGGGCCTGGTTAGTACTTGGATGGGAGACCACCTAGAAAGACCAGGTGCTGCAGACATAAAAAATAAAAAATAAGGGATTTTAAGCTGACAAGATCTTTACAATCTGTGAGGTCAACCAAAGGTTACCTCGCCTAAAAAAAATGGTTTGAAAGTCAATGACGTGCACGACAATGGTCAATTCATCATGATAGAAAAAAGGTCAGAGCTGCTCAAGATTTCCCTCTCTCTGTATTGTTAAAGAACAATTGTAGAGCTGACCACGGACCTTCAGGCAAGATATCTATGTGTCTTTAGCTCTTGAATCAAAAGTTTCTCTTTAAACTCCAGTGCATCATTCCTATGACTATTGGCAGACTCGTCGACCTCACAGATTTCAAGGACCTTGTCAGCTTACAATCCCTTATTTTTATTTTTATCTTTTTACGCCTACAGCACCTGGTCTTCCTAGGTGGGACCCCATCCAAGTACTAACCAGGCCCGACCCTGCTTAGCTTCTGAGATCAGACAGGATCGGGCTTGTTCAGGATGGCATGGCCATAGACATGGCCAACATATATTAAACAGAGGTATTACGGAGACAGAAGAAACATCTTTCTTGGCATCAGTTGCCGGTTTCATGTGTTGTCTTAATTACAAATTTCCACAGGAATCTCAAGAAAGACTGAATAGGCAACATAATCAGTAGTGCCTGTTTTAGGGAGTATTCCTCAGATAATCCTGGAAATAGAGCAAACTGTGATGGACCCACAAACTGTCAAATCTCAAAATTGGTAGTATTTGGAGTTCTCTCCAACTAGGCTTCCTATCTTCAACTTTTCCAAGCGCTTTTTCTCACAATGAACAATCAACAAATCTTCATAGCTGGTAATTGCAAATTAGACTGTGGAGGTTAAAACAAAATTCAAGAAGAAATGTTCTCTAAAATCTTAATGAAGCTGCTGAAGGTATGTTTCTCAGCCATTGTAGAGAAATGAATGGCACTGAGACCCTGTGTGTATAGCCATTTTATCTGGCAGCTTTACAGTTTAGTCTCTTCTCTTAGACTCCCTATTAATGCAGAATTTTTCCTCATTCTCTACTTAACTGGAGTCTAAAGTCAAGAATCTCATCTTGCAGAATTCTAATTTGTCTTCATTATATCCTCACTTCATTATATCCCCACTGTCAGACCATGATAATCTTTTTCTCTAGTTTATTACAATTCCCTACAATCTATTTATATGTATAAGTTAACATTACATAAAGAATTTTTTGAATCAGACTTACTGGAAGAAAAGAATCTCCCTTTATAAAGATTCTTATTGGCCTAATACACTTTTTTTTTCTGTATTTAAAAAGCTATGAGAGGAGGGCAATGTCTAACCCTCAGTTTCCAACAGAAAAACACTGTCACTTAGCTGTTCAAATAGCTGCTTCAGTTCCACGCCTTATTTGTGGTAGGAACAGTGATGGATCAGGCAGCAAGTTTTGTTTACTTAAGGTAAAATGGCAGATCTTATCGCAATAATGCAATGGTATTAGTTTCATTTATAAAGGTGACACTATTGACCTACCACAAGGAGTGTGTGTGCCTTGATTTGTTTTTTCCCATATTGGACTGAAGCATCCACAGTCCCCTGTTCACATTTCCTTATGGTCAAAAGTCAGCAAGATGGATGACAGAGACTACAAAAAAAAAAAATATTCCATTTGGTTAGATCTCATAGCTGACAAGTGCCACCCTATGCTACTATCATAATAATTATTAAGCACCAATAATGTGCTAGGCACTAAGCTTTGTACCTTACAAATAATGACTCCTTTAATTCTCATTCAACTCTAAAAGATAAGTACTATTATTATCCATGTTTTATTGAGGCACAATGGGGAGATTTATAACTTCCCCAAGGTCACACAACTAATAGATGGCAGCATCAGAATTTGAATCCAAATGTCTTAGGTCTGATTCACCAGAAGCAGATCCTGAGATAAGATTCGAGTGTAAGTAATTCATTAAGCAAATAGTGCCAGGAGAAATGAGTAAGAGAGTGAGGGAAGCAGTATGTATCTGTTTTTTTATTGCTACATAAAAAAAATACCTCAAAAGTTAGTGGCTTAAAGTAACAACAAACATTTATTATCTCATACATTTTTTTGAGGAGTGGGAAGTCAGGAGTGGTTAATCTGAGTAGTTTTGACTCAGGGTCACTCATGAGGTTGCAGTCATGATGTCATCTGGAGCTACAGTCAACTCAAGGCTTGATGGGAGCTGGTGATCTACTCCCATGATGATTCACTCATGTGAATGGCAAATTTGTTTTGGCTATTGGTGAGAGGACTCAGCTCCGTGCCACGTGGACCTCTTCATGGAGTTACTTGAGTGTCTGTCTCACATTTAAGGCTTTCCTTAAAGAGGACACCCTAAGAGAGAGCAAGGTGGAAGCCACAACGATTTTTATGAACTAGCCTTGGAAGTCACACACCATCATTTCCACCATTGGTTTCATAAGTGACCCTATTCAATGTGGAGAGAACTACACAAGGGCATGAATATCAAGGTATGGCAGTCATTGGGGGGCATTTTGGAGGCTGGCTATAACACAGAATAATAAGTGGTAAAAGCCAAGAAAAGATAAGACTTCAGGCAAAGTCCCTGCCTCAGCCTATCTTGTAGTGAAATCAGAAGTGTTCATTACACTTCAAAGTTTACCTCACCCCAGGGAAAGGGATCTAGGCTTTCACAGTTCTCACAACAGGAAAGTATTGGCATGGTATGTGAATTCCCAGGCATTGCTGGCTTTCGATGCAAAGGGAAAAGCTCCAGTAACTCAAAAGATAGTACTGGGAAGAAGGTCATAGATGTTAGCTGTTTAAAGCACACAGAAGCCGAGTATGGGTTCAAAGATTCAGTAAATGGAAAAAAGGAAAACTAAGTGTGGCCCTAACAATGTCTTCTATTTCAGGTATGTCCTACTCTAGAATTCTTATTTTTAAATGCTTCCTATCTTATAACATTTGGCTTTTGGCTTTGTCAAGATCATCTGATTTGCAACTATGATCAAAATAATGAACAGCTCTGTCAATTATACCTCAATAAGAAGAGAATAAAAGCCCTCTAAATAAAGCATTTTTTAGACCAGAAAAAATTAAATGCATACCTTTTACATACCTCTCTAGAGAGAAATTTGACTTTCTAAAAGTCCCAATTGATAGAATGTTGATAGTCAATATTCTATCAATCTTTGTTACACACACACACACATACACACACTCGCACTCAAATGTATATATATGTGTACATATATTATATGTGTCTAATCTATATAAATTCATATATATTATTTATTATATATAACCGTATTATTATATAGTTTTGAGTTCAGTCGCAGAGAAAAGTTCAGTAGACAAAATTTGCTTTTGGCGAAATTTGTTCTTTCTTTTTTTTCTCCTTTGGTCTCCTTATCCTAACTTCTCACCAATTATTTATTCTATGTCTACCTCTAGGTCTGAGCCAACTTCCAACTAATCCCAACATATTATGTTCCAGGTCGAATAACATTCTAATACATAACCCCTTCCAAGGACAACTACTTTCAAAGTAGG
>NW_006443145.1:390305-395861 GCF_000325575.1 Pteropus alecto
CTGCAACTATTCTAGAAATTAGTTAGAATATTATATCTGTTAGTGTTAGAGAAATTTGGTCTTAGCAAACCCCAGCCTGAGCTCACCAAAATTGATAAGTCATCTATAACGTTTCAGTGTACAATAAACACACACTGAGGAGGCCAAATAATGAAAGTAAGTGATGTAATAGCTGAAAGTAAGAGAAATAATATGAGGAATCCCAGAACTCTCACCCTCAAACTGCATAGAGTAAAACATAGAGTTCTCCAAAATCAGTCTTCTTTTTCCTTTTCCTCTTTTCGTATTTTCCTCCTTAGTGTTTGTGGTGGAGACACAAAGAGCAATCCTATAATGATTTGGCTTTGTCAAGGGAAACTTAAATTCATTAAAAGTAATTTACTCACGCATCCACACAGTTTAAAAATTGGCTGTTGAGACTTTGATATATACTTTTCTTGTGCTTACTTCAGTAGTTGAGCTCTGGTTCTCTTTTATAATTCACAGTATCTTTTTTATATTTGTTAAGCTGTTTTGATATAGCATAGAGCATGCCTACAGTACTCTCACAATAATAATGCCAAGTTGTCCCCAGATTTACTCTGAAATCAATTAAATTCAAATTGAAATAGTAATTAATGCTAAAGTTCTTTTCTCTGTTTTCAGCAAGCTGGCATCTGTTTCCATGGAAATGGGCTGTGGCTGCAAACTGCAGTAAAAATAATCAGGGATCACTTATCAATTTTGCTGAACTCAGGCTGGGACTTGCTAGGGCTGAATTTCTCTAACATCAAGCAGATAAGGGAGCCCAACTAATTTCTAGAATTAAGGGTGTTTTTCACAACAAGAAACAAAATGAAAAACCAAAAATTAGTTATCTAAGGTAAAGAATATTAACTAACGACGGCTTATCCAGACATTTAACTGCAGCATCTAAGATACTTGTCCAGTTCCTCTTTCCATAATTTTGTTTTAGGTTGATTTGTGTTATAGAAGTTACCTATTCAAATTTTCACCAGGCAGGAGGATTTTTTAATCATTTGAAGTCTTGTCAAATCAGTAATAATTTAACATTTCCAATATGCTTCATTTCTCACATTTGCCATTTAATTCAACAAATTTTTATTAAATGATCTAAATTCTAGGCCAGTAATCTTCAAATTATATAAGAATTTCCTGTCGATTTTATTTAAAATTCAGAATTTTAGACTTTACCCCTAGAGAGTCTGATTTAGTGCACTCAATGTGGGGCCCAGCACCATAAATTTTAACAGCCTCTAATCTCCTCTCTGAAGGTGATTTTCATCTCAGTGGTCCTCAAAACACTAGAAATTAGAAAACACACTCCCCTAGAACTTTTGTTAGGAGTTGAGAATGAAATAGAACAATAAAGAAATAATTATTGATAAATTAATAAATGAAATCTGTGCCTCAAAAATTTAACAATATATGTGGAAAATGTACCCAAAACACATTACAACACATAGTACTAAAATACCTGGTACTCTAGGAACAGCCAGAGCCTCCATATTAAAAGGAGACCTCGTGCCTTTCTCTACTTCTGCTCAAAATTACATCGCAACTTTGTTAGTAATTAAACATAATTAATATAAATTAGAGGAATAGCTGAAACATGTTCATGGGTATTAGGGGTCATCATTAGCTCAGGCAAAGTGGAAAGAAAAAGAAAATTTTGAAAGTAAGAAATGAAAGGAAAAGTAGACCCTCCACTCAAGGGAAGGACAGAACAATCCTAAGGTAAGTGAGAAAGAAAAGGAACACGATCTAGCAAGAGTGGATTGCTGGAGGTGAAGACACCCAGATGCACAAGTACAGAGAGAATTAGCTAATCTACCTCTATCAGCCCCTATATTTTGGATTTTTCTAACTATTAGTATATTAAGTCAAGAACCTCAAAAGTAGATCATAAGATGAGGATTCAAATGCAAAAAGAAATATTAAGGAATATTTCCCAGGAGAAACCATGAAGAGCATGGAAGAAGCAGGTCATGGAAGAGGAAGAAACCAAGCAAGGGTATAATACTAGGTAATATCCTATAGAGGGTAAATTCAGCATGATCCTAAAGGGAAAATCTATAGAGTAAGTTGTGCCTCAGAGTTGTTGCCACAAAAAACAAATGAGCTGGGCTTTTATACTCCCATACTCATTATTCATTGGCTAAGGGCGGCCATGAGCTAACATGTACTCACAAGTACTTCCAGCTCTCAGACATGCAAGTAGAGCCTCCTGTAGCCCAAGGTCAGGCCTCTAAAAAAGAAGGCTAGGTGTTGAGTTTTGAAGGCTAAAACATACCAAAGCCAAAGGAGGGTGACCCAAAAAAGATAAAAGGGCCCTGAGATTTCAGCAGAGCACCAACAATATCTGCTACAGTTATCTAAATGCTTAGAACAGACTGTAATAAATGCACTGAATTCTAATGAGCTGGATTCTGAAATATGAGGATTACTGAACACATCAGGGCTTCATGACTTGGAGGAATAGGGCATCACTGCAAGTGGAAGCCAGTAGCAAGTATCTTAAAGTGTTATGAGTATAGCAATGTACCATGTGCAGAGCAAACAAAAAGGAGGAAATGAACAACTTTGGTGCTGGTGCATGTGCAGTGGACATGCAGTGGCCAAGGGAGGCATTCTGCAAGGGGTATTGTCTAAGCTGGAGTTTCAAGAGTAGACAGGAAACTTCTGGACAAGATGTGGAATTAAGCCCATATTGTCAGGCACTCCATTTGTTCCAAAAAATTGCATGACTGATAAACCAAAACAAAATTAGCTATAGCCATGCTTGTAAACAAAATATATATCTCCATAGATCAGAAATTGAACAGAAATACAAAATGGTGACTAAGACTTAGGCCACAGACCTAGTAGGCTTGCTGGGCTCTGGGACCAGAAGTAGGCTATGATGGCTAAAAGTTCGCCTCCTGTAGGGTAAAGGGACAAAAATAAGAAAATAGAGTCAGATTGTTCAATACAAATGTATAGAAATACAGTAGAATTTTGTATACTTATCTCGTATCATAAAAATTTCATGAATATTTTTATAAGCTCAAATATTTTTTTAGTGAATTACTTACAATTTTCTATGTATAAGAGCCTGTCATTTGTGAATAAAAATAGTTTTACTTCTTTCTTTCTTTTTCTTAATTAATTGCTCTGGCTAGAACCTCTAGTACAATGTTAAATAGAAGTTCCATTTTTACTATGATGTGTCTGTAGATCTCTTTGTGTTTATCCTGTTTGAAGCTTATTAAGCTTTCCTGGATGTGTAAATTAATGTTTTTCAATAATTTTGCAGCCATAATTTCTGCAAATATTTTCTGCACTTTTCTTTCCTTCTGATACTCTCACTATGCCTATGTTTCTGTGCTTAATACTGTCTCACATTTCTCTGAGGCTCTTTTCATTTTTCTTCTCTTTGCTTTTTGTTCTTTAGATTTCATAATCTCTGTTAATTTGTCTTCAAGTTCAATATTTATTTCTTCTGCCTGTTCAAATCAACTATTGATCTCCATAGTATAATTTTTATTTCAGTTATCGTACTTCTTATTGTACACTAGAATTTCCACTTAGATCTTTTTCATAATGTCTATTTCTTTATTGATATTCTCTATTTGATTTGACATGATCATTATGTCACTTCATTTCTTTAATTATAGTTTCATTTACTTTTTTAAATTAATTAATTGATTGATTAATTAATTAATTAATTAATTTTTTATGATGACTTGGTTAATGAAACCCAGTAAATTTCAGCTGTACACTTTAAAAGTAAGGCATATATATGTTTACACTGTGTGTTCACCTCCCATAGTTAGATTTCTGTCACCACATATCTGACCAACTTTATCCCATCTACCTACACGCTCCCCTCTAGTAATCACTGTCTATTCTCTATGACCATGAGTCTCTGTCCTGTTCATTTGTTGAGCATCTTTTTATATATATGTTGGCTATATGTATGTCCTCTAGGTAAAAATGTCTGTTTAAGTCCTCTGCCCATCTTTAGATGGGATTGTTTGCTTTTCTGTTATTGAGTTGTATGAGTTCTTTGTGTATTTTAGATATCAGGCCCTTATGAAAAGCATTGCTTTCAAATGTATTTTCTCATTTGGATGGTTGTCTCTTTACCTCGTTGATGGTATCTTTTGCTGAGCAGAAGTTTGCTTGTTTTTTTTTTAATTCTTCACTTTTTTTATTTACAAGTTTATTTATTTATTCAGTTATTTACCTTAACAGTACGGCATATATATGTATTTACACTGTCTGCTCACTTCTTATAGTTAGATTTCTTTCTGTCACCACATATTTGACCGCTTTTATACCATCTACCTCCTGTGTTCCCTCTGCACTCTAGTAAATAATAGTCTATTGTCCATGTCTATAAGTCTCTGTTTGTTTGTCCTGTTCATTTGTTGCTTTTAGGTTTATATCCACATATAAGTGATATCATGTGATTTTCAACTTCCGTCTGGCTTATTTTGCTTAGCATGATTATCTTGAGGTCCATCCATGTTGTAGCAAATGGCAATATTTCACCTCTCCCTATGGCTGAGTAATATTCCACTGAATATATGAACCACAGCTTCTTTATCCAATCATAGGACATTTCGGTTACTTCCATGTCCTGGCCAATGCAAATAATGCTTCCATGTCCTGGCCACTGTGAATAATGCTGCTATGAACATCACTGTGCAATTTTTTGGAAATGAGTTTTTAATTCTTTGGGGTAAAACCGAGTAGAAGGAAGGCTGGATCATATGGTACATCCATTCTTAGTTTTTTTTGAGGAACTCAAATACTGTTTTCCATAGCGGCTGTACCAATTTGCAGTCTCACCAGTAGCGTATGTGGGTTCCTGTTTCTCTGCATCTTATCTAACATTTGTTATTACTTGTCCTATTGATTATAGCTATTATGACAGGTTTGAGATGGTATCTCATTGTGGTTTTGATTTGCACTTCCCTTATAGCTAGCAATGTTGAGCATCTTTTCATATATTTGTTGGCCATTTGTATGTCCTGTAGGAAGAAGTCTCTGTTCAAGACCTCTGTTCATTTTTTTATTGGATCGTTTTGTTTTTTTTTGTTGTTGTTGTTGTCGTTGCTGTTATAGAGTTGTATGAGTTATTTGTATATTTTGGATATTAGGTCCTTATTGCTTGCAAATATATTTTCCTATTTGAATGGTTCTCGCTTTAACTTGATGATATTTTTAGCTGTGTAGAAGCTTTTTAGTTTGATATAGTTCCATTCATTTATTTTTGCTTTTGCTTCCCTTGCATTTGAGGTCAAATTCATAAAACCCTCTTTAAGTCCAAGGTCCTTGAGCTTAGTTCCTATGTTTTCTTCTATGTATTTTATTGTTTCAGGTCTTTTATTCAGGTCCTTAATCCATTTTGAGTTAATTTTGGTGTGTGGTGATAAACAACAGTCTAGTTCATTCTTTTCCAAGTGGCTTGCCAGTTTTCCCAGCACCATTTATTAAAGAGGCTTTCCTTACTCCATTGTATGGTTTTGGCTTTTTTGTCGAAAATTATTTGCCCATATAAATATGGGT
>NW_006443145.1:396327-414100 GCF_000325575.1 Pteropus alecto
CATCAACAAATAGTGACAGTTTGACTTCTTTGTTTCCTATTTGGATGTCTTTTATATCTTTCTCTTGTCTGATTGCACTTGTTAGGATTTCCAATGTTATATTGAATAATAGCGGTGATAATGAATAGCTTTGCCTTGTTCCTGATCTTAGAGGGAAGGATTTTAGTTTTTCACCATTAAGTATAAAGTTAGCTGAGAGCGTGTCATATATGGCCTTTATTACATGAAGTTACTTTTCTTTATTACCGATTTTGTTAAGTGTTTTGATCATAAATGGATGCTGTATCTTGTCAAAGTCTTTTTCTGCATCTATTGATATGATCATATGATTCTTATTTTTCAGTTTGTTTATGTTGAAACATTCCTGTGCCACTAGGATGAAGCTTACTTGTTTGTGGTGTAATATCTTTTTCCTATGTTGTATTCAGGTCTCTAAAAACTTATTTAGGATTTTTGCATCTGCGTTCATGAGAGATATTAGTCTGTAGTTTTCTTTTTTGTGTGCTATCTTTACTAGGTTCTGATATCAGGGTAATATTGGCCTCACAAAATAAGTTAAGAAGTATTCATTTTTTGGAAGAATTTGAGGAGAATGGTTCTTAAATCCTTTTTGAATGTTTGTTAGAATTCACTAGTGAAGGCATCTGATCCTGGACTTTACATTTTAGTACATGTTTGATAATTGTTTCAAATTCCATACTGCTGATTGGTCTATTTAGATTTTCCAGTTCTTTTTGATTCAGTCTAGGAAGGTTGTATTTTTTTAAGTACTGGTTTATTTCTTCTAGATTATTAAATTTGGTGTTATATACATTTTCATAGTGTTCTTCTATGATCTTTTGTATTTCTGTGGTGTCTGTCATAATTTCCCCTCTTTCGTCCCTGATTTTGTTATATGTGTCCTTTTTCTTTTTTCTCCAGTGAGTCTAGCCAGGCGTTTGTCAATTTTATTAACCTTCTCAAAGAAACAGCTCTTTGTTGCATTATTTTTCCTATTTTTTTTTGTTTTCAATTTCATTTATATCTCCTCTAATTTTGATAATTTCTTCCTTCTGCTAACTTTAGTCTTCATGTGTTTTTCCTTTTGTAGTTTTTTAAGATGGAGTGTTAGGTTGTTTATTTGGGCTCGTTCTTGTTTTGGAGATGGGCCTGTAATGACATGAACTTTCCTCTTATGACTGCTTTGGCTTTGTCCCAAAAGTTTTGATATGTTATACTATCACTATCATTCGATTTTATGTATCTCTTGATCTCTCTTTTTATTTCTTCTCTGACCCAGTTATTCTTCAGTAGTATGTTGTTTAATCTCCAGATATTTGTGGTTCTTCATGCTTTCTTTTTACAGTTGATCTCTAGTTTCAAAGCATTATGATCAGAGAATATGGATGCTATGATTTCAACCCACTTATATTTGTTGAGGTTACCTCTGTGTTCTAGTATATGGTCAATCCTTGAGAATGTTCCATGTGCCCTAGGAAAAAATATATAAGCAGCTGTTTTGAGATGAAATGCTCTGTAAATATCAATTATGTCCAGTTGATATAAAGTGTAATTTAAGGATATTTCCTTATTGCTTTTCTATTTGGATGATCTGTCCATATCTGACAGTGCAGTATTTAGGTCCTCTACTATGATAGTGTTTTTGTCTGTTTCTCCCTTTAGTTCTGTTAGTAGTTGCTTTTTATATTTCAAAGCTTCCTGATTGGGAGCATAGATATTAATAAGAGTTATGTTCTTGGTGTATGATTCCCTTTACCTTTATGAAATGTCCCTCAGTATCTTTCTTTACCTTTTTTATTTCGAAGTCTGTTTTGTCCGATATTAGTTCCACTACTCCCACTTTTCTCTGAATGACGTTTGCTTAAAATATCATTTTCCACCCTTTCACTTTGAGTCTATACTTTTCTTTGGAACTGATATGTGTCTCCTGGAGGCAGCATATTGTTGTATGTTGTTTTCTGATCCACTCTGAACTCTGCGCCTTTTTATTGGTGAGTTCAGTCTATTTACATTTAGGATGATTATTGAAATATAAAGTTTTCCTATAACCATTTTATGTTTTGCTTTCTGGTAGCTCGGTGTTTCCATAGCTTTCTTGTCCTTGTGTTTCTCTTTTCCTTATTTTGGTTGGGTTTTGTGGGCTTTCCTTCTGGTCTTTATTGTTTTATGTTAACTTCAGTTCTGAATCTTTCATGTGTGGTTACCATTAGGAATATGTAAAGGATAGTTTATATGTGTCCATTTTGTTATGTACCTGACGTATCTCCTTTCCCCTTTGTGAATTTGGATCTTTGAATCTTCCCCTATTCAGTCATTGTTGTCTTAGATTGTTCCTATGTATGCTGAACATTCATTTCTATCTTGGTATATCAAATCTCTTCTTATTGTTTAAGCTTATAATGCCCTTTTCCTAGTAAGGTCTGCACTCTTCTACTTATTTGCCTGATAATCACATTACTCCTAATTATGTAATTTTTTTGTCATTTTGTTTTAGGTGAGCTGACCCTTTTCAGGATCTCCTGTAATTCAGGCCTCATAGTAGAGAATTCCCTCAATTTTTGTATATCTGAAAAGGTCTTTATTTCTCCTTCATAACTAAAGGAGAGCTTAGCTGGATACATTATTATTAACTGGTATTTCCTTTCACTTAACAGTTTAAATATTGGATTCCACTCCTTTCTGGCTTGTAAGGTTTATGCTAAGTCTGATGATAATCTAATGGGTTTTTCTTTATTGGTTACCATCTTCCCCGGCTGCCCTGAGAATTCTGTCTTTGTCATTGATTTTTGATAATTTTAATACAATGTGTCTTGGTGAAGGCCTTTCTGGGTTGAGATAATTGAGTGTTCTATTGACTTCTTGAATTCCAAGCTCCAGCTCATGCCTTAGATTTGGGAAATTTTTGTCAACTATTTGTCTGAAAATGCTTTCTACTCCCTGCTCCTTTTCCTCCCCTTCGAGAATGCCCATTATGTTTCCTCTTCTGACAGTATCAGCTAGATCTTGTATTTCTCTTTCATTATTTTTCAGTCTTTGGTTTCTCTCTTCTTCTTTCTGATTTATTTCTAGATTTCTGTCTTCAATATCGTTGATCCTTTCCTGCTCCTTTTTCTCCCCTTTGAGAATGCCCATTATTCTTATGTTTCCTCTCCTAATGGTATCAGCTAGTTCTTGTATTCCTCTTTCATTCTTTTTCCTTCTTTGGTTTCTCTCTTCTTCCTTCTGATTTATTTCTAGATTTCTGTCTTCGATGTCACTGATCCTTTCCTCCATTTGGTCGACTCTATTTCCCAAGCTTGCTATTTAGTTTTTCATCTCTTGCAGTGTGTTTTTTTATCTCTAGAAGATCTATTCTATTCTTTTTGAGGGGTTCAATCTCCTTGCTAAAGAACTCATTCTACTCATCTAGTTGTTTTTTTCAGTTACTGAAACTGTTGATATGAATCCTTTCAGATCTCACTTAGTTTTTTCAAAAGCATCATTCTGAGTTCTCTATCATTTAAGCAGCATATTTCTATGTGTGTAAGCTTATTTTCTGGAGATTTTTCTTTTTCTTTCTGAGATTCCTTATCACCTTGGATGTTAATGGTGTTTAATGGACTATTTCTCTGCCTGGGCTTTAATGGAAGTATATTCTGCATTTTTTTTTTTCTAGAAAGGAAATTTATTTTATAAAGGTCTCTCTTTAGCCTGTTTCAATGAAGGCATTTTTTCTTTTGGTTTCCAGCAGGTGGCGTGGAGCTCACAGCTCTCCCAGTCAGGGCCGTTCAGGGAACTCGCCACACCTTCTCCCCTCTCCCTCCCTTTACAGGGAACTTCCACTGCGAGAGGCAGCTTCTTTCTTTCTCTCAGTTCCAAGCTCAGACGTGCTGGTGTGCAGTTTGTATGTTTTTTTGTTAAGTTTTGGATGTTCAGCTTATTGTTGTTTCAAGTAGAGAGATCTGGGGACATCCCTCACTCTGCATATTTCTCCAAACTCCTCATTTAATGTTTTGATCATAATTATAATGACTACTTTGAAGTTTTTATCTTCAAATTGGACATCTTGTCATTCTCATAGGCAGTTTCTGTTGCTTGTTTTTTGTTTGTTTGCTTGTTCTGCTGTATGTATTTCATACTTTCCTGTTTCTTTGCAATTCTCACAGTTTGTGTTAAAAATATTTTAGAAAATATATTGTAGCAACTCTGGGTAATGTCTGTCCCCTTCTTTTTTATTGTTATTTGTTGGCTTATTTGTTTAATTACTAGCTGAATTATTTAAAAAGAAATCTATTTTCTCCCAGAGGTTGGATGTGGGGCTGAGCAGAATGGGTGTAGGGAGTCAAAAGGTACAAACTTCCAATTATAAAAAAATAAGTCATGGGGATGTATTGTACAGCATGACAATTGTAGCTAATGATACTCTATTGCATATTTGAAAGTTGCTAAAAGAGTAAATCTTAAAAGTCCTCATCACAAGAAAAGTAATTGTATAATTATGTACGGTGATGGATGTTAACTAAACTTATCATGGTGATCATTTCACAATATATACAAGTGCTCTTCAACTTATACTTAGGTTACATACCAATAAATCCATTGTAAGGTAAAAATATTATGTCAAAATGTATTCAATACACCTAATCTACCAAATATCATAGCATAGCATAGCCTATCTTAAACATGCTCAGAACACTTACATTAACTTGGGCAAAATTATCTCGCTGCTGCTGCCCAGCATAAGAGAGTATTGTACCACATATCTCTCTCTTAGGAAAAGATCAAAATTCAAAATTAAAAGTATGGTTTATACTGTATGAGTATCATTTTTGCACCATTGTAAAGTCAAAAAACCATAATCAAAACATGGTAAGTCATGGATCATCTGTATAAATGTTGAATCATTATATTGTACATGTGAAACTAATATTATGTGGTACGTAAATTATACTTTAATAAAACCCACATAAAACATTAAGACAACATATAGTGTCAGGTGGGTACTAGATTAGTCAGGAGATCACTTTGTAAATTATATAAATGTCTAACCACTATGCTCTACACCTGAAACAAATATAAAATAATTGAAAAATCAAAAAGAGGGAGCAAAAACATTGAAGGGGAATAACAAGTTCAAATTTCCAGATAGAAAACAAATAAGTCAAGGGGATGTGGTGTAAAGCATAGGGAATTTAGGCAATAATATCACAATAATGTTGTAATATCATTGTACGGTGCCAGATGGTGGTTGGACTCACTATGGTGATCACTTCTTTAGGTATATAAATGTTGAATAACTATGGTGTAAACATGAAACTAATACAATATTGTATTTAACTATATTGTAATAAAAACTCAAATAAATAAATAAATAAATAAATAAATAAATAATCTCTAGTGACAGAAAACAAATTGGTAGTTGCTTGGGGTTGAAAGTAGAGGGTTATTGTCTGGAAAGAGGCACAAAGGAATTTTGGGGGGTGATGGAAATGTCCTAAATTGGGTCTGTGGTGGTGGCCACATTCAACAAAACTTATTGAAATGTTCACATAAATGGTTGCATTTTATCGTATGAATATTATACCTCAATAAGGTTTATTTGAAAACACATTTGTAACTTCTCGTTACAAAAGTTAATCATATTCATTTCATATAGCCAACAGAAATATGAAAAGATGCTCAACTTCATTAGCTATTAGAGAAATGCAAATCAAAACCACAATGAGATATCATCTCACACCTGTTAGAATGGCTATAATCAACAGGACAAGTAATAAATGCTGGAGAGGATGTGGAGAAAAAGGAACACCCAACTGCTAGTGGGACTGCAAATTGGTACAGACACTATGAAAAACAGTATGAAGGTTTCTCAACAAACTAAGGATTGATCTACCATATTATCCAGCAATCCCTCTACGGAGTATTTACCCCAAAGACTTGATAACCCATACCCAAAAAGATGTTTGCATACTGATGTTCATAGTAGCATTATTCACAATGGCCAGGACATGGAAGCAACCAAAGTGTCCTATGATAGATGATTGACTAAAGAAGATGTGGTACATATCTACAATGGGATATGATTCAGCCATAAGAAGACATGAAAAACTGCCATTTGCGACAACAGGGGTGGACTTCGAGATAATTATATTAATCGAAATAAGCCAGACAGGAAAAGTTGAAAATCACATGATTTCACTTACACGTGGGATATAAACCTAAAAGCAGCAAAAGAACAGGACAAACAAACAGAGACACATGGACATGGACAATGGAATAGTGGTTTCCAGAGGGTAGGGTGTGGGGGAGGAAGGGTGGGAGGTAGATGGGATAAAGGGGATCAAATATAACGGGGTAGGGGGAGGGTGAAGTGAGTAAATAGGATCAAATATATGGTAGCTGAAGGAAACTAGACTTTCAGTGGTAAACACACAATAGAATATATGCATGTTAAAATTATAATATCACCTGAAAATTACATGATTGTATTAACCAATGTGACCACAATAAACTTAATTAAAAAAAATTATATCAAATCTTTAAAAAAATTACAAAAATCTATTAATGTAATGTTCCATATTAATATATTTTTTTAAATTATATTATTCTCATAAATTTTAACAATTTTGACAATAGTCAAATCCCATATAATATAAAAATATTTAATAAAATATAAACTGATCCTTAATAAAACCAGCATATTCCTTAATAGGAAATCATTGAAGGCCTTCTGACTAAAGTTAGAAACAATGCAAAGATCTCTGTTTCTCCTACTCTTAACATTGTATTGGAAGTAATAACCAATGCAATTAGATAAAAGGAAACTTTTGGAAACAAAATAAATGTGGAAAAAAATTGACACTGTCTTTGTAAGTAATATGAGAGTATAACTGGCATAAACAAGTGCATCAATAACAACAAACTTTACTGGTGAGGCTATGGACAAAATGTGGGAAAATAAATTATACAACCACTATAAAAAATGAAAATGTCACATAAAATTACCAAAATGCATTTGAATTTTGACCAAACAAACCTATATCAGAGAATATACAGTCACAGCTCACGTCACCATAAACATACACACACAGACACACACACACACACACACACACATATAAAGGTTGGAATTAATTCACATGTCCTTCAATAAGAACTGTATAAATAAACTATGTTATAGCCACATAATGGAGTGTTATATAACTTAGAAAATGATGAGGAAGATCCATATGAGTTGAGGTAGAATAGCTTCCAGGGTATACTGTTAAGAGAAAAATGCAAGGTAGCAGTATATATAGTGGTCTTCCATATGCAACGTAGCAGTATATATAGTGGTCTGCCATATGGATAAGAAAAAAAAAAGGGAAAATAAAAATATATATGCAAAAACAGGCACTGGAAAAGTAAACCAGGAAACGGAAAAACCAAAGAAAAAAAACAAAAAACAGATTTTTTCTGAGTATCTCTTTGTATATGTTTTGAAGCATGAAGTATGTAAATGTTTTGCCAAGAGGCAATCACACATTCAGTAACAATGGGCTCTGCTAGCTTGTGATATCCCCTCTAAAATGAATCAGAGCTCCTTGTACAAATGGTTAAAATAGAATTAAAGAAAACCCTACAATGGAAAATAAGTAAAATAAAATTATTTTAACTGTATGTCAAAATGTTTTTTAAAAAAGAGAAAATTATTTCAACTGATTGTAGAACATAATACTCTGTACATACGTCCTTATTGGGATATAGTAAGAACAAAAAGAATTTCAAAGAAATGATAATATTTATTCAATTAGCAGTAATAGTCATTTTGAAATCTTAAGTGAATGTTATTAAAAACTGTATTTTCCATGTAAGGGGAAAGAAAAACCGAGGTAAAATTACAAAAAATTAAGTTGAGATTCTGTATTATTAAATTTGAATTGAAATTTTCAAGGTGAATTTGTGAAACTAGGCTACTAAAAGGGCCAAGAGGAAATCACACATTCAGTAACAATGGGCTCTGCTAGCTATCAGATTGTGATATTCCCTCTAAAATGAATCAGAGCTCCTTGTACAAATGGTTAATTTCAGGTCTGGAGTAGGCAAAATGTAAAGTGAGTCTGGTTCATCCTGTGCCAGAAAGTAAGAAAGTATTCAAAGGTAATAGAAGTGTACAAATGGATACAGGGCAAGCAGGTTTCAAAGAGTTCCCAGAACTAGTCAAATTTGGGAGAATTTGAGCATTAAAAATCATGACTGTAAGTGATGGTGCCCGTACTCATATCCCCAAGTCAGTAGATTTGTGACTGCCAGCATCTTTTCCTGAAGGCTTTCTCTGGGTGTTGAAGCCCTTTGGACTGATAATGTCAGGTAATTAATGCTCCCTAGGAGCAATCTTCAAGCAATGACTGACAGAAGTTGATGGATAAATATCCTTCAAATGAGATAACTCTAAGGCATGTGTACTATAGTGGCTCTCTGGGTTCTGTGGCAATATTAAATTCCAGTTAATTGCAGTAATAAATGGCTAAGTAACACTCTGAATATCTTTCTTCTCTTCTTTGTCTCATTTCCCTACTCCCCGACCAGTGTTTTTAGGATTATCTCTCATATAACTACTTGTACTTCAGTCCTGTCTCAGGATCTGTTTCTGGGAAAACTTATAGTAAGATAGTCTATAATAATCTTCAAAATAGGAAAAATGGGAAAAAATTAACTCATTTTCTACCAATGGTTTTGATTTACTCTGAAGATTGTTAATTAAAGGGAAAGAATGAATTAATCGCCCTAGATGAGGAACTGAAGTTTATTTCCAGTTGATCAGTGAATGCTCTCCTTTTTTTGCAGCAAAATGACAAGCAATAAATGTGGAATAATTAACAGAATTAGAAAATTACAATTCTACAACCACAAATGACATTATTGATTCAAACATCAATGTACATTCAAACCATTAGGTAAAACGGTGATGGGAAAGAGGAAAACTCAGTTTTCAGGAACTATATGTTAAATAAAAACATTAAGAAAAATTCTGAGAAATTCAGATTATGAGATATGCCACTAGTCTATTGTCCTGATCACTTAAAAAGTCAATAACGGAAAAACAAATTGTGGGGATACTGTTCTAGAATAAATGAGTTTAGAAAATCAAACCAAATGTTATGAGTGAAACTTGATTGAATCCTGTGTAGAAGAAAAAGTTATAGAAAGACATTTTGGGAGAAATTGCCATTTTTATGTGGACAGAGTATTACATGAGATAAGGGAACTATTAATTTTTTTAAGCACAATAATAATATGGGGGTTATGTAGGAGAAACATCTTATTCTTAGGAGATGTATGTGGAAACATATAGAGGTGAAGTGTCATAATAATGTCTGCAATTTAGGCTTAAATGTTTCGTGTGTGGAGGGGAGAAAGGTAATAAAGGAAGAAATGAGAGAAAGAGAATAAAATGGCAAAATATTAACAATTATTAGAACCAGAAATATGGGTGCTCATTGTACTTTTGTTTCAACTTTCTATGTGTTTTAAAATATTCATCATAAAAATTGAAAAATATACAATCAAGGTAAATATGGCAAGATATCAATATTTTTAAGCAGATGGTGGGGAGATGCTTGTTTATTATGTTACTCTCTATATTTCTCTTTATGGTTGAAATGTTTCATAGTGTAAGTTAATAAATGCATAACCAAAACAAAACAAAGTACAGAAGAAATGAGTTGAAGTCTATGAGTTGAAGAAAGAGGAGATGGCATTTCAGGCTGAAGGAACAGAATGCAAAGAGGCCTATAGCATATACAAACATGTTTTCCTCATTCAATATGTTCACTCTGATGATTGGAGAAAATTTTGGAAGAATGGACCATGAGGTTAAATTGGCCAGCAGGGACACCATACAGATCCTTGAAGGACAGGCAAAAGAGCTCAAAATTTATGATGAAGGCAATGAAGCACTTACAAACATTCTTTAAACTAAAGAGAAACACAAATCAGAGAGGCATGGACTAGAATAAGTAAAAGTTGGAAATCTACAGTGATAGTCAAGGTAAGTGATGACTCAAGCCTAATCCTTGCCTGAGACGATAAGAATGAACAAGTTTCTGAAAAAGGGTAACAGTATTTTCAAGAATTGTCCATCTAACATACTATAGCCCATAATACTTTCTACTTAGTGAAACCTAGAGAAACTGGAGCAAAACTAATAAGGAACCTTATTAGAAAGTGAATATTTTCTAATTTCACTAAGATGAACACACAACTTTATAACAAATGCATATTTATAGAACCTGTGTGGGAGATATTTTGTCTAATAAAAGGAAAATTTGAGCCAAGAGAAGATATTTTCAGTTGTGATGGTTTATTTACTGAGATTTCTCTTTTTCAACACCAGGCACTTTCTAATAAATGTTATCAAAATGGAAGGAACTCCTGTATAACTACATCATGATTACATTCTCTCAGATTTTAGTCACTTTCTGTCATCTGATAAATACACATCTGTCCCTTGGCTTATCATTTTAACACTACTTTGGCCAGATAAAAAAGAGGATTGAGATGAAAAAGGAGCTGCTGCTAACCTACACAGGACTCTTGTGTGAATCAGAAAAAGGTTTGCCTTCCTCAATAATTTCTTAATAAATGAGTATATTATAGCAGGCAGACATTAGGACATTAAGGTGGCCTCATGATCCCCACCTCCTGGAGTTCATGCCTTTGTATGGTTCCCTTCACTTGAGTGTGGGCAGGGTCTGTGACTTGCTTCTACCAATAGAATATTGCAAAGGTGATGAGAAGTCACTACTATATTTACATTACATTACATAAAACTACATCTCATGAGTAAACTTGCTATCTTTCTCCCATATTGGCTTTGGAAAAGCAAGTGCCACATGGTGAGAGGACCTTTGGAGAGGGACACATGTAAAAGAACCATAGGAAGCCCCTAGAAGCTGAGAGTGGCCTCCAGCCAATAGTCAGCATGAAACTGGAGCCTTCAGTCTTATAGCCATGTGTTCAGTAGTAGATTCATTGCCCGTAGAGCCTCTAGATGAGAACTCAGCCATGGCCAACACCTAGATCGCAGCCTGGCAGAAGACAGCTCAGCTTTGCCCAGATTCCTGATCTACATAACTGTGAGATAAATGTGTATTTTTGTAAGCCACTAAATTTGTGGTAATTTGTTATGCAGCACTAGAAAACTAATAAATATATTTATGTACAGTCTCAGAAACCATACACAGCTGTTGCCTTCTCCAGCCACATTAAGTGACTATATTTGTCTCAAATCTCCCTCTGTCTCTCTAAGAATACATATGGATACCCACATGTGGTGGTTGAGAATCAGGAGGAATATCTCAGATGCAGATGTCCCCTCTGATGAGTGAAGGATCCCACCTTTACACCATGCTCCTCAGTCCTGAGCACCAGTGACAGGAAGAGGAGCCCTCACAACATCTGGCTGTGAAAATCAGTGAGGATTTCATCCATCCCTTAGAGACAGAAGGCTACTGTAAACCCAGGCTTTGACTTAAAAGAACCATGGCAGACTCACTCGCTCATAGGCACTCACCCTGGGCTCTGGTGGAGAAATGCCAGAGACATACAGGGAGAAACTGAATTGCATGGTTTCAAGGCAAGGGCTGGAGACACAACACCCATTATTCCAGTGCTGAGCCCTCTTCCTGTGCAGTTGTGTGCAGGTGCCATTTTTCCTGTGTTAAGCCCTCCTCTCACACAGCCAAATCTGAATCTGTATTGGCCTGGTGAAATTCACTCGCTCCATTCTTGTGACTCCATGGGACCCCACCCTACCTAACTCGCACACTGCCAGAAGTACTTTCGGCCATAGGAAACCAGTCCTGGCCTGTGCTGCAGTCTTTCTTGGAAAACTCTTGGGGGGTCCTTGGACCCCAGGTGGGTGGTGGGTAGCTGGCCTTGGTGAGCTCTGAGCCTTTTGTGGAATGGCCCTAGGCTCAGCACTGGCACCAAACCTGAATTTGCATTAACCCGGTGAACACCACGTACCCCAACCTGATGACTTCCTGAGACCCCGCATCATCCAATGAACTTAATGCAAGAGGTTTTTTCAGTGGCTGAGTCTTATAGACAGCCTTTAGGCAATAGGCCTCGATGTGTCTTGGGACTATTGCTGAGCTATTCCAGGCCTCTCCTACACATGCCCAGATTCAGCACAGGCAGCAACCAACCAAATTGCTTTGCAGCACCTACTAGGAAGCCCCAGGCCTGTCATAGGCAGCAGTTGACCTTGGCCTGCAAAGGATCCCATTCCAAGAGGCCCCAGAACAAACATACTTGGTGGCTGGCTTTGGAACATAACAGAGCACCACCGAATTAGCCCCACAATTAGCAAATCCAAAGGGTGGTCCCAAAAGGCATTAGAAACTGCTGGAGTTAACCTCCCTTTGTGGAGTCAGCCCCAGTAAAGCAGCTCATAGGCTATGATTGTGGCCAGTCTTTACAATCAGTCAAGCTGAGGGTCAGTCTCCACCACAAATGTGCCAACAGCAAACAAGGCTCATCTATAATAGAAAAACACACACAATCCACATAAGGGACACTCCTGAGGCATCCAGTTCAGGTGACCAGGAAGACTATCCCACTAGGCCCCACAGGTACCTACTACATAAGAACTGGCCAAGACTGGGAGATGTAGCAGATCTACCTAAAACGTAGACACAAAAACAGAGAGGTAGCCAAAGTGAGAAAACAAAGAAACATGTTCCAAACTTAAGAACAAAATAAAACTTCAGAAAAAGAACTAAATGAGATGGAGGCAAATACCCAACCAGATATAGAGTTCAGAACACTGGTTATATGGATGCTCAAGGAACTTAGTGATAACTTCAAAAAACAGATAGTAAGCATTAAAAAAAAAACCATAGAAACAATAAAAATGAACCAGTCAGAAATGAAGACTAAAATAACTACAATGAAGAATATACTAGAAAACATCAATAGCAGATTAGATAAAGCAGAGGATCACATCAACAATTTGGAAGATAAGATAGCAGAAAACATCCAATCAGAACAGCAAAAAAAAAAAAAAAAGAATAAAAAATATGAGAATAGTTTGAGGGGCCTCTGGGGCAACATCAAGCATACCAGCATTCACGTTATAGGGGTATCAAAGGAGGAGAGAGAGCAAGAGATTGAGAAATTTGAATAAATAATGACTGAAAACTTCCCCAACCTGGTGAAGGAAATGGACATACAAGCTCAGGAAGCACACAGAGTTCCAAACAAGATGAACCCAAAGAGGCTCGCACCAAGACACATCATAATTAAAATGCCAAGGTTAAAGACAAAGAGAGAATCTTAAAAGCGGCAAGGGAAAAGTGGTTAGTTACCTACAAAGGAGCTCCTGTAAGACTATCATCTGATTTCTCAACAGAAACATTGCAAGCTATAGGGTATGGCCTGGAATATTCAAAGTGATAAAAAAACAAGGTCCTATAACTAAGACTACTCTACCCAGCAAGGCTACCATTTAAAATCAAAGAGAAGATATAGAGCTTCCCAGACAAGAAAAAGCTAAAGGAGTTCATCACAACCAAATCAGCATTATGAAGGACTTATTTAAGAGGAAGAAGAGAAAAAAAAAAAAACAAATAAATATGAACAATAAAATGGAATACATAGGTCTATGAAAGACCTACTTCAGATAGAAAGACACACACAATCTGAAAATGAAGAGATGGAAAACGATATTTCATGTAAAGGGAAATGAAAAAAAAAAGGCAGTATAACAACACATACCAGACAAAATAGACTTTAATACAAAGATTATAATGAGAGTCAAAAAATGGCATTACATAATGATAAAATGATCAATCCAACAAGAGGATATAAGCCTTGTAAACATTTATGCACCCAATATAAGAGCACCTAAATATGTAAAGCAAATATTGACTGAAAAAAGAGAGAAATCAATAGTAATACAGTCATAGCAGGAAACTTTAAAACCCCATTGACACCAATGGACAGATTTGTTAAACAGAAAATCAACAAGGAAACTGTAGCCTGAAATGACACACTAGACTAGATGGATTTAACTGATATTTTTAAAGAATTTAACCTCAAAATGTTCCTTTTATGTTCAAAAGGAACATTTTCCAAGATAAACCAAATGTTAGGCCACAAAACAAGTCTCAATAAATTTTATAAGATTAAAATTATATCAAACATCTCCCACTACAGTGATATGAAACTAGAAATCAATCATGAGAAAGAAAAGAAAAACACACAAACATATGGAGGCTAAATAGAATGTAACTAAACAAATGTGTTAACAAAGACACCAAGAAAAAATTAAAATATACCTTGAGACAAATGAAAATGAAAAAATACAATGTCCCAAAAATCTATGGGAAACAGCAAAACCAATCCTAAGAGGGAAATTCATAGCAATACAGGCCTACCTCAAGAAACAAGAAAACGTAAAATAAACAAATTAATCTTACACTTAAAGGAACTAGAAAAAGAACATCAAACAAAATCCAGAGTGAGTGGAAGCAAGGAAATAATGAAGATCAGAGAATAAATAAGCAAAACAGAATCTAAAAAGAAAAGAAAAGAAAAGAAAACAAACAAACAAAAAATTCAATATATCAATGAAACCAAGAGCTGGTTCCTTGGAAAGATAAACAAAATTGGTAAAGCTATAACTAGACTCCAAGAAAAAAAAGAGAGATTATTCAAATAAAAAAAATTCAGATATGAAGGAGAAAAAGTAACAATTGAAACCATAGAAATACAAAAGATTGTAAGAACATACTATAAAAACTATATGCCAAAAATTAGATAATCTGAAAGAATAGATAAATTTCAAGAAATATATAAATTGCTACAAATAAAATTGAATCAGTAATAAAAAAAAATCTTCCAAAAAACAAAAGTGCTAGACTGGGTGACTTTCTAGGTGAAATTTGGCAAACATTCAAAAAATAATAACACCTATCCCTCTCAAACTATTCCAAAAATATCATAGGAAGGAAAGCTCCTAAGTTCATTTTATGAGGCCACCATTACCCTGATTCCAAGATAGAACAAAAATATTAGAAAAAAAATTATTGGCCAATATCCTTGATGAAAATAGGTGAAAGTTCCTCAACAAAACATTTCCAACTCGAAAATACATTTTAAAAAGCATATGGATTGTGACGTCAGAAGTATGGTGGGGCGAAAGACATACCCAAATCTCTCTCCATGAAATGATAATAAGCTGAACATCTAAAACTTTACAAAAAACAAAAACAAAAACACCCAACCTGCACAATAAGACGTCTGAGCATGAGATCTGCACATAAGAGCTACCAAAGGTCAGAACTCTAGGAGCCAGGCAGTACACTGGGAGAAATGAAGAAGCTGCCTCTTGCAGCTGGAGCTCCTTGTAGGAGAAGGGGAGAGGAGAGAAGGTCCAGTAATTTCCCTGAACAGCCTTGCCTGGGAGAGCTGTGAGCTCCACGAGGCTGGCAGCACTGCCAAGGCATCAGGGCAGAAAGCAGAGGAGTGGGGATGGCATCAAAGCAGGGACAGCAGAGAAACAACAGCTGTTTTCAACCAGCTGGTTGCAAAATGTGAGGCTGAGCTATAGCTCCATTCCCCAAAACAGAGGGCCCTTCGCCCAATATCCTCCAAGAATGAACTCTGTGGAGCCCAAGGAGAATCTGAGCAAACACTACCGAAACTGTCGCTAACACTGACAGGGATGGAGACTGAGGGTAACGAAAGTGATTGAATATTTATAAGGAAAAAAAAAAGAAATTATTAAGGCTTTATATAAAGCAGGGATCCAAGAGGCTTAGATGACACCTACCGTAAACCAAAGAAAAACACCTTCTTAGTGACAGGATAGAGACATTTATATAATAAATCTTCTTTCTGGGAAAAAAAAAGCAGAATACATTTCCAATAATGCACAGGCAGAAATAATCTATTAAACATCATCAACAACCAAGGTAAAAAGCAGATCAGAAAGAAAGAAAAATATATCCAGAAAATAAGCTTACAGACATAGAAATATGCGACTTAAATAACAGAGAATTCAGGATGGTACTTCTGAAAAAAATCAATGAGAGCCAAAATAATTCATATCGACAATTTCAGGAATTGAAAAACAACTAGATGAGCAG
This sequence comes from Pteropus alecto, assembly GCF_000325575.1. Taxonomy (NCBI): domain Eukaryota; kingdom Metazoa; phylum Chordata; class Mammalia; order Chiroptera; family Pteropodidae; genus Pteropus; species Pteropus alecto. Next base: position 412,443 of record NW_006443145.1, read on the forward strand.
GAGTTCTTTAGCAAGGTGACTAAAATCCTCAGGGGAAAAAATAGAACTTCTGGAGATGAAGAACACACTGAAAAAGAAAAAAAAAGTGAAAATAGAGAGAATGGGAAATAGAGTTGACCAAATGAAGAAAAGGATCAGTGAAATCAAAGACAGAAATCTAGAAATAAATCAGAAGGAAGAGAAACAGAACAATGAAAAATAATGAAAGAAAAATATAAGAACTAGCCAGTACCATCAGGAGAGAAAACATAAGAATAATGGGCATTATCAAAGGGGAGGAAAAGGAGAAGGGATTAGAAAGCATTTTCAGACAAATAGTTAATGAGGATTTCCCAAATCTAAGGCATGAGCTGGAGCTTGGAATTCAAGAAGTCAACAGAACACCCGATTACCTCAATCAAAAAAGGCCTTCACCAAGACACATTGTATTAAAATTATCAAATATCAACGACAAAGACAGAATTCTCGAGGAAGCCAGAGAGGAAAAAATGGTAACTTATAAAAGTAAACTCATTAGATTACCCCTAGAAACAAGAAGCTGAATATCTAAAACAAAAACAAAAAATACCCAAAATACACACATGTACATCTGAGTGTGGATTTGCTCATAAGAGCTGCCATAGATCAAGACACTGGGTGTCGAGTTGTACACGGAGAGAAATAAAGAAGCTGCCTCTCAGAGCTGCTGGAGCTCCCTGTAGGAGGAAGGGGAGTGGCCAAGGTGTGGCAAATTCCCAGAACAGCCCTGCCTGGGAGTGCAGTGACATCCCCGCCACCAGAGGAAGGGCCAAGTCACCAGGGAAGAAAGGAGAGAAGCAGGAAGGCAGAAAAACAACAGTTGATTTTAAGAAACCATGGTTGTAAAACTGAAGCTGAGTCAAAGCCCCCAACTCCAAAGCCAGAGGGCCCCTCTCCACATATCCTCTGACACCAAACACCACAGTGCCCCAGGGAAATCAGAGCAAACACTACCAAAACTATCACTAACACTGGCAGAAACTGAGACTGAGGGTAGCGAGCATGATTAAACATCTACAATTTTTAAAAAGGCATTATTAAGGCTTTATATAAAGCAAGGATCCAAGAGGCTTAGACACTACCTACGGGAAATCAAAAGAAAAGCACTTTCTCTGCAGCAGGCTAAAGACAGACCTTTATATAATAAATAGACCTTTATAATAAATCTTCTTTCTGGAAAAACAGCAGAATACACTTCCATTAATGTCTAGGTGGAGAAAGAGTCCATTAAACACCATGAACAACCAAGGTGATGAGGCAGCTCAGAAAGAAAGAGAAAAATCTCCAGAGAATAAGCTTATAGACATAGAAATATGTGACTTAAATGATGGAGAATTCAGGGTGGTACTTCTGAAAAAACCTCAATGAGATCCAAAACAACTCAAATCCACAAGTTCATAAATTGAAAAGACAACTGGATGAGCAGAGCAAGGAAAGTGAAAGCCTCAAGGAACCAAATAGAACTTCTGGAGATAAAGAACATACTGCAAGTTGAAAAACAAAATAGCAAGCTTGGGAAATAGAATCGACCAAATGGAGGAAAGGATCAGAGATATCGAAGACAGAAATCTAGAAATAAATCAGAAGGAAGAAGAGAGAAACCAAAGAATGAAAAATAATGAAAGAGAAATACAAGAAAT
>NW_006443145.1:415107-416849 GCF_000325575.1 Pteropus alecto
AGAAGAATAGAAGATATATATATATATATATATATAACTATCTTGTACATATTGTTATATATATATATAACTATCTTGTACATATTCATGATGGTAACCACACGCCAAAGTTTCCTAACTGAAGTATATAACATAAAACATGAAGGACCAGAAGCAAAACCCACAAAAGCCAACCAAAATAAAGAAAACAGAAACACAAGGACAAGGAAGCAATAGAAACACCAAGCTACCAGAAAGCAAAAGATAAAATGGCTATAAGTAGACCTCATATTTCAATAATCACCCTAAATGTAAATGGACTGAACTTACCAATAAAAAGGCACAGAGTAGCAGAGTGGATCAGAAAACAACACACAACAATGTGCGGCCTCCAGGAGAAACATCTCAGCTCCAAAGACAAATATAGACTCAAAGTGAACGGTTGGAAAATGATATTTCAAGCGAATGGTATTCAGAGAAAACCGGAAGTAATGGTACTACTATCAGACAAAATACTTCAAAATAAAAATGTAAAGAAAAATACTGAGATCACTTCATTACAATAAAGGGAATCGCGAACTAATAAGACATAAAATTATTAATATCTATGCTTCCAAACAGGGTGCCCCAAAATTTAAAAAGCAACTACTAACAGAACTAAAGGGAGAAACAGACCAAAACACTATTGTAGTGGGGATCTAAATACCTCACTGTCGGATATGGAGAGATCACCTAAACAGAATATCAATAAGGAAATAACATCTTTAAATATCACATTAGATCAAGTGAACATAATTGACATTTACAGAGCCAGTCATCCCAAAAACAGCTGCTTATACATTCTTCTCTAGTGCACATTGAACATTCTCAAGAATCGACCACATACTGGGACACAGAAATATGAGTGTTGATATCATACCAACCATATTCTCTGATCATAATGCTTTGAAACTAGAGATCAACTGCAAAAAAAAATAAAAAATAAAAAATAAATAGGAAGAACCACACATACATGGAGATTTAAAAACATGTTACTGAAGAATGACTGGGTCAGAGAAGAAATAAAAAGAGAGGTTAAGTAATACATAGAAACAAATGATAACGATAGTACAACATATCACAACTTTTGGGACATGGCCAAAGTGGTCATAAGAGGAAAGTTCATATCATTACAGGCCTATCTCCAAAACAAGAATGAGCCCAAATAAACAACCTAACACTCCATCTTGTCTTGAAAAAAAAGGAAAAACACATGAAGCCTAAACTCAGGAGAGAAAAAGAAATTATTAAAATTACAGCAGAAATAAATGAAATTGAAAATAAAACAAAACAAAACAAAACAAAACAAAAAACAATAAAAAAATAAATGTACCAAAGTGCTGGTTCTTTGAGAAGATTAATAAAATTGACAAACCCCTGGCTAGACTCACTAAAGAAAAAAAGAAAAAAGACACAAATAAACAAAATCAGGGATGAAAGAGGGGAAATCATGAAAGACATCGCAGAAATACAAAAGATTATACTAGAATACTATGAAAAAGTATATAACACCAAATTTAATAACCTAGAAGAAATGGACCAGTACTTAGAAAATACAAGCATCCTAAACTGAATCAAAAATAACTGGAAAATCTTAATAGACTTATAAGCAATATGGAAATTGAAACAATCATCAAAAACCTACTGAAAAGTAAAAGTCCTGTCCAGGACCAGATGGCTTCAACAGTGAATTCTACAAAACATTCAAACAATAGAAATGCCTA
>NW_006443145.1:417089-418613 GCF_000325575.1 Pteropus alecto
AAGTTAGCTTCATCCTAGAGGCACAGGGATGGTTCAACATAATGCAAATCGATTAATGTGATACACCACATACACAAATTAAAACATAAGAATAATATGATCATATCAATAGATGCAAAAAAAGCCTTCAACAAGATACAGCATCCATTTATGATCAAAACACAAAATCGGTATAGAAGGAAAGTACCTTAACATAATAAAAGCCATCTATGACAAACCCTCAGCCAACATTATACTTAATGATAAAAAACTAAAATCCTTCCCTCTAAGATCAGGAATAATGCAAGGCTGTCCACTATCACCACTGTTATTCAATATAACATTGGAGGTCCTAGCGAGTGCAATTAGACAAGAGAAAGATATAAAAGGCATCCAAATTGGAAACAAAGAAGTCAAACTGTCACTATTTGCGGATGACATGATTTTCTATCTAGAAAAACCTAAGGACTCCACAAGAACACTACTATAAACAATAAGCAAAGACAGGAAAGTCTCTGGATATAAAATGAACTCTCAAAAATCTATAGTGTTCCTATACTCTAACAACGAAGTGTCCAGAAAAGAAGTGGAAAAAATGATTCTCTTTGCAATTGCAACAAAAAGAATAAAATACCTAGGAATAAACTTAATGAAACATATGAAGGACTTATATAATGAAAACTACAAGACCCCATTAAAAAAAATTGAAGAAGATACAAAGAAATGGAAAGATATTCTGTGTTCATGAATTGGAAGAATCAACATAGTTAAATTACCATATTACCTAATATACCTATTGTATAGATTTAATGCAATCCCCATCAAAATCCCATCGGCATGTTTTAAAGAAATAGAATGAAAAATCATCATATTAGTATGGAAGCACCAAAGATCCTGAATTGGCAAAGTCATTCTGAAGAAAAAGAACGAGACTGGAGTCATTACTCTGCCCGACTTCAAATTATACTACAAAGTGACAGTAATCTAAACGGCATGATACTGGCAGAAAAACAGACACATGGACCATTGGAACAGAATCGAGAGTCCAGAAGTAAACACATATTTATATGGACAAATCATTTTCAACAAAAAAGACAGAAACATACATTAAAGAAAAGGAAGCCTCTTCAATAAATGATGCTGGAAAAACTAGAAAGCCATCTGCAAAAGAATGAAACTAGACTATTGTCTATCACCACACACCAAAATTAACTCAAAATGGATTAAGGACCTGAATATAAGACCTAAAACAATAAAATGCATAGAAGAAAACATAGGAACGAAACTCAAGGACCTTGGACTTAAAAAGGATTTTAAGGATTTGACCTCAAAAACAAGGGAAGTAAAAGCCAAAATAAATGAATGAGACTACAACAAACTAAAAAGCTTCTGCTCAGCAAAAGAAATTGTCAATAAGGTAAAAAGACAACCATCTGAATGGTAAAATATATTTGCACAGAACACCTCCGATAAGGTCCTAACATTCAAAATATGCAAAGAACTCATGCAGCTCAATCACTCACACACACACACACACACACACAC